>NW_012109230.1:615884-641451 GCF_000951045.1 Mandrillus leucophaeus
CCAGAGCGATTCAAGAGGCATGCTCAAGTAGCGACAGTACAAAGAAGCAAAGCAGGTCAGGCGCAGTGGCTAACACTTTTTTTTTTTTTTTTTTGAGATGGAGTCTCTCTCTGTCTCCCAGGCTGGAGTGCAGTGGCGTGATCTTGGCTCACTGCAAGCTCCGCCTCCCGGGTTCAGGCAATTCTCCTGCCTCAGCCTCCTGAGTAGCTGGGATTACAGGCACCTGCCACTAAGCTGGGCTAATTTTTTTTGTATTTTTAGTAGAGACGGGATTTCACCATGTTTGTCAGGTTGGTCTCGAACTCCTGACCTCATGATCTGCCCACTTCGGCCTCCCAAAGTGTTGGAATTACAAGCGTGAGCCACGGGGCTGGCTTACTCTTTTAATCCCAGCACTTTGGGAGGCTGAAGCGGGCAGGTCGCTTAAACTTCGTCAGAAGTTTAAGATCAGCCTGACAAACATAGTGAAACCCTGTTTCTACACAAAAACCCCAAAATTAGCCGGGTGTTGTGGTGGGTGCCTGTAATCCCAGCTACTTGGCAGGCTGAGGCCTAAGAATCACTTGAATCCGGGAGGCGGAGGTTGCAGTGAACTGAGATTATGCTATTGCGCTCCAGCCTGGGTGACAGAGCGAGACTCTGTCCCAAAAATAAATAAATAAATAAATAAATAAATAAATAAATAATAAAAAAGTAAAGAAGCAAAGCAAGGACAGAAAGCTGGTAGAGTGATTACATCCAGGAGATGAGGGGTGTGGCTGGGAGGGGCACAAGGGGCGTGAGGATGCTGGTGATGCTGTTTCCTGACCTGGGTAGTGGTTTCATGGACATTTGCTATATAATAATTTATAACAATTATGTTCTATATGTTCAATGCAATTTTTCTTAAATTGTGAAATGGGTTACATTTCACAACTTAAAAGAATTTTGGAAAAAGGAGAGAAGGCTCAACAGCTTCCAGAACTGCAGAGGTAGCCTCTGGGTGTGGCTGGAGGAGGTGACCTTGGCCAGTGCTCTGAATGCTGGGTGCTGTGGGGAAGGTCTGAGGGGACAGTGAGGTTGACAAGGGTCAAAGGTAGCTAGGAACATAGGCTCAAGGAGAGGCATAGTGGTGGAGAGAGAGGATTTCCTGGAGAATTAGAAGGTAAGAGGGAGATATGGGCTGGAGCAGGAGTAGGAGTGGGGAGGGGCTTCACTCTCCCAGGGAAGGAGGCCTGAGACAGGTTGCTGGGTCTGAGGCAGTGTGAGTGGCAGTCTGGCTAGTGGTGGAGTGGGTGCAGCAGATGGGTTTGCTGGACCAGGCACACACCCTCTCCTTTGTCCCCTTCCCTGGGCAGCCACCCAATCTCAGGGTTCCCCACACCCCCAGGATCCATCGCTGGCAGGCCCAGGCCATCTGCATGTGGTTTGCCTTTGCAGCCGGCAGAGGGCAGCCGCCTCCCACAGACACCCAGCTTCAGCCTGTGTGGCCCACAGCTCATATTGTGGGGAAGGTGTGTGCGGGGCTGTCTCTCCCCCCAGTTCCAGGAGCACATGTCCTTCCTCCAGGCGGTCCAGCCAGCCTTCCAAGACCTCTAGCCTGGAATTCCCATCTCAGAAGTTCTGATATTGGGACCAGAGAGGTGCAGAGATTTGCCTGAAGTCACTCAGTGAATCTTGAACCTGGGCTGGGGCCTCTGTCCTGGGTTAGCTCCAGGGAAGATGTTGGAGCTGAGTGATGAGGACAGAGGCTTGGGATGAGACCCATCTTGCAGTAACCCTAATTCTTCCCTGCTAGCTGCTAATTTCTTGCTGCCCTGAGACTGTGAGGAAGCCCAAACTAAGTGTATAGGAGAGGGCGAGGCCCACCCAGCCCTGGCTGCTCCCTCCCCTCCCCGTAGGTTGTCCCAGCTGAGGACTCAGACCTGCTGTGCCGTGGCTGAGTTCCTGACCCACAAAGCTATGAGATGTAATAATAAAAGAAAAAAATTCTCGTTTTAACTGATAACATTTTGGGGTAGTTTGCTATTGCAATAGGTAACTGGAACATCCTCTCTGGCCTCCAGACCCCTCCAACGGCTCCCACTGGGCCTCATGGTAAATTTCCAACTTGGAATTTCTACCTCTCCCCGCACAGCTAGACCTCCTTTCAGAATTTAGCCCTGGCCACTCCACCCATGGGCCCAGCCTTCTGGGCCCCTATCTTCAAAGCCTTCCCTACCTCTGCCCAGAAGCCGTTCCTTGTCCACACCAGCTGGGCAATCCCCATCTGCCAAGGGCCACCCACGTGCTCCCCCTCTAGCTCCTGAAGACCTTGATGGCAGGGAAGGGCCTCCCTGCCTCCCTGCCTTACTCTGGCAAATCCTTTGACCCAGACCCTGCTCCTGCCAAATTGGCCAGACAGAACTCCTGCAGGTGTCCTTTGAATATCAGAGAGGCTTCTCTTGGCTAATCTAAATTTCCGAATACTTTTAAACGGAATAACTACATTTCTTGGCCAGGTGCGGTGGTTCATGTCTATAATCTCGGCACTTTGGGAGCCAAGGCGGGTGGATCACTTGAGGTCAGGAGTCCAAGACCAGCCTGGCCAATATAGTGAAACCCTCTCTCTACTAAAAATACAAAAATTAGGCAGGGCACAGTGGCTCATGCCTGTAATCCCAGCACTTTGGGAGGCCAAGGCAGGCAGATCGCCTGAGGTCAGAAGTTTGAGACCAGCCTGGCCAACATGGTGAAATCCCATCTCTACTAAAAATACAAAAATTAGCTGGGTGTAGTGGTGGGTGCCTGTAATCCCAGCTACTTGGGAGGATGAGGTGGGAGAATCGCTTGAACCAGGGGGCGGGTGGGGTGGGGTGGAGGTTGCAGTGAGCTGAGATGGCGCCACTGAACTCCAGCCTGGTCAACAGAGCAATACTCCATCTCAAAAATAAATAAATAAATAAGATAAGATAAAATAAAATAAAGCGAATTAACTTCATTTCTTTAAAATACAATGGAAAATTCAGCTTGCAAATTGGTGCTGGCCTCCTCCAGTTCCAGAGACCAGGGAGCAAAAGCCCAGTTCTGAGGGGCCATCTCAGGGACAAGTCGAGGAGGATGAAAGTTGTGCCTGAAAATTTGCTGAAAGGGACTAGTGTTTTCCCAGGGGTCGGGGCTCACCATGGCTAAGAACTCCTCTTACTCCCAGAAGCACACGGGCCAATGCTACTGGGTCCCTGGCCTCTCAGTTCTTTGCCACTGCCCATCCAGCCAAGCTCCCTTCCCACCCACTGAAGGACAATAGAACCCACTGGCCATGAGAACAAGCTTCTTTCTTTCCCTCCATTCACTTTGGAACCTCATCACCACCAGAGGGCAGGCGAGGGAGGACTGAGAGCCTCACTGGCTGGGTGGGATATCAAAGTGGGAAGGGCATTGCCCAGCGGGAGAGGTTTCGCTCCTGAGACACAGAGGGCAGAGTTAGGGAGGTGAGGGCAAGGTGGTCTGTGCGATGGGGGTGGGAGCCTGCAGGAGACAATGGCACTGGTGGGTCCCCTTCACCTGCTACCACTCCAGGGTGGCCCCAAATTCCCAAGCCCATTCTGGGCTCTGTTTGGCATATATCTCCCTTCCATCTGCTCCCCAGCAGGGCCTTGCAGCTGCTGTTTGCACCCCTAAGCTCAGCTCTGTGGGGGTGGGGAGACCCCTGCACTCAGAAGTTCCCAGTGGGAGGAAGGCTTTGCATGGGACATGGCTCACACCTTAGGAGTGCAAGTCAAGGCCAGGGGTGGGGTTGGGGACAGGATCCTACAGAGGAGGGGTGGAGCTGGGCCTTAGAGGTGCAGGTGAGATTTGACTGGATTGGGTGGGACTTGAGAGGTGGGGAACACCGAGGGAAGGTGTGGAGGCCCATGTGGGCTGGGCTCTTTGGAGGCAGCAAAGTACACAGGTCTGTGGCTAGAGAGCTGGAGCAGGCCCACCTGTCTGCCCCAGCCAGGCCCGGGAGCTCTGCTTCTGAACAGAGGGCAGTGGGGAGTCACAGGAGTTTCTAGAACCAGGGCCCTGCTCACCCCAGGTCTCTGCTCCTGGTTCCCCTCGAATGTCATCTGGGCCTCCCAACCACAATAGTCTGTGCGAACTGCTGTTTACAACAGACTCCCTGCTCCACAGAAGCTGCCCTCCCAGGGAGGGGGGTCAGTCGCTTCTTTGTTCAGCCCAAGGTTATGGCAAAGAAACAAAAGGAGTGCATTTTCCCTTTCTTCTGTTCTTTCTTTCCCTTCCTGCTGCAGCAGAGATGGTGCCTAGAAAGCTTTTGTGCTTGGCTGGGTGAAGCTTGGAGGGGTGGCAGGGCCTTGGCCGGCCGCTGACCTCAGCCCCTGTCTAATTGGCCCCTGCAGGAGCCAGGTGCTAATTGGGCCCGGCCAGGACAATGGAGACCGGCTGGGCTGGGGTGGGGGCAGGGCTTCCTGGAGGATGCTGGCTTCCCATTCCTACTTCCCCTCTCAGGCTTTTCTGAACCCTGCCGGACCCTCAAGGCTCCATTCTGGGCCCTCCTCTTCCAGGAAGACCCTCGGGCTATCCCAAGACAGGCCATCAGTCACTACTCCTTGGGTATTGGGCCAGAGTCCAGCCTCTGCTGACAGCGGATTGGGGCCAGCCTTTGCTCTCAGTCAGGGAAGTACAGGGCTGGGCATTCAGCGGGTGGTGAGGGGCAGGCCCCAGTCCTGGTTTTACAGGCCCGGTTCACTCTTCCACAAAGAACCCTTCCCCCACTGGTCACCTCCTGCCAGAATCCTCCCTGGTTAGAGCTTTGCTGCCTCAGGAATGCCCCACGGAGGGTGGGGGAAGAGCCCTGGTTGGAACCCAGAACCTTGGGTTCTGATCCAGCCTCTGCCCACAGCTGTTGAACGACCTGAAGCGAAGCCCTTGCCCACTTCGTGCCTACTCATCTGCACCCTGTGGGGAATGATCCTTGTTGGGGTTGTCCTCTGGGATTCTTGCCAAAGGGGAAGAAGAAATGCTTTGGCAACTGGGGCCCAAACCAGAAAGGTTAGCACTTCCCCGGGCGGCCCCAGCCCCCGGCCTAGGCTACTGCTTCCACTGGATGCCCCATCTGCCACACCCACTCCTCCTCACAGCTCGGCATCACACATGCACTACCAGCAAGCTTTCCCAGGCTAGCCCAGGCTCAGTCACTTTCTAGGATCCGAGGCTGGACCTCCAAGACGCCAGAGGTAGGGCCCAGACTAGCAGGAGGCAACGGTCACTTTAAGGGATTTTCCCAGAAGCCCTTCTGTACTCCCTCTCTGGTTTACTGTGTGGGCTCAGGTGGCCCAGGCTGGAGCTGGGGGCCCTGCAAAAGATTCCTGTGACCATGGGTATCTAACAGTCAAAGCCCTGGTCCTCTCCACCCTGCCTCCCACTTGTAGAGGCTCTGGGAACACCTCTACTGGTTGCTGGGCAACACACCCCAACACACCTGCTGCTAGGCAAGCCACAACCCATCCTCCCAGAACCAGTGGGTGAGGGGGCGACTTACAGAGAGGTTGTCAACGAGGTCTGGGGCAGCCTTGGGGGCTGGAGGGGATGGGGGCCCTGGCTCCCCCATCTTTACTGCTAGCAGTCCTGTTCCCCAGGATGGGTCCCCAGGGACCGTTGCTACAACAAGTGCCTGCCTGGTGACCAAACCCAGCCCTGAGCTGAAGCAGGCAGGCCATGGGGCCACTTCCCCTTTGTTCCAGGGTGGGGGGTGTCTGGGTGGGGTGGCTGAAACAATGCAAGACTCACTCCTTGGCCATAGAATAGTACAGAGACAGCAGGGCCGAGGAGGGCTGTGGGGCCCTTCAGGGCTCAGGCCTTCTGACTTCCCTGGCCCAGGCTCAGTATCCCTCTTCCTTCACCTGCCTTTGGCTACACCTTGGTCCCTGCCTCCCCCTCAACTCCCCACTCTCTTCTCCACTTTCTCTGCCTCCTGGTTACCCCCATATCCCGTCTCCCCTTTCTCTCCCACTGAGCTTCACCCTCTGTCCCTGAGTCTCCTCCTCCCGCTTCCCCTTAGTCTCTCTGCTCCCCGCTTCCCCTTTGTCCCCTCAGGAGTCCTCCCCACCCCACAGCAGCACAAGCTGGGCTCACTCTCCTCCCTGCAGCTGCAGTGTGGCTTAGGGCCCCACGCCTGGCCCCTGGGGCTTTCCCCTGTCTGCTTTCCTGATGCTCTGGACAAATTCCTTTCTCTTTAGTTCAGCTGAGACATGGGTGGATGTTTTTGAAAGAAACTCACTGGGAAGCAAAGAAAAAACAAACCCAAACAAGCCAGCCCGCCACCTAGAAACAGCGTTGGTCACGAAGGCAGAACGTCTGATATAAACGGCTTCAGCCTGAGTTGCTGAGACCCCCTCCTGGGGTACGGAGGGGCCTGCCTGCCTTTCCCCAGCTGAACTGGGTTCAGCCTGTCTGTCCCAGACAATCTTGGTCGCAAAGCCTTTCATGATAGGGCCCTCCATCTGGACCTAGCAAGATGCTGATGAGCACTGGGACTTCATAAATATTTGTTTACTTGTTTAATGAATGAATGGATGACTGACAGTGTTCTTTGTTGCCTCAATGGTGGCACAATAATAATCCCTGACTGGACAAGCCAGGACAGTCACCTCCACCCGTTTCAAAATCTCCGCCCCTGCTGCTGGGTGCCCAGCTCAGCACTCTGCACAGGGTTGGGGGTCTCTGGCCTCTCTCAGTGTTGCAGGGGTGCCTTTCCTCTTCTCATTTGCAGGCCTCAGGTTTCACTTACTCCACGTTTTCTTTTTTTTTTTCTTTTTGACACAGAGTCTCGCTTTGTCTCCCAGGTTGGAGTGCAGTGGCATGATCTCGGCTTACTGCAAGCTCCGCCTCCTGGGTTGATGCCATTCTCCTGCCTTAGCCTCCTGAGAAGCTGGGACTACAGGTGCCCGCCACCACACCTGGCTAAATTTTTTTTTTTGTTTTTTTTTTTAGTAGAGACGAGGTTTCACTGTGTTAGTCAGGATGCCCTCGATCTCTTGACCTCGTAATCCACCTGCCTCGGCCTCCCAAAGTGTTGGGATTACAGGCGTGAGCCATCGCGCCCGGCCCACTCCACTTTTTCTTAATGGGGACATTTCCTCTGAACAATAGGGACAGGCAGGGGAGTGGCACCAGACAATCCCCATACTCCCATTAGTTGTTGTTTGAGTGGGCCTGGTGAAGTGGAAAGATAGTGGGCTGTGTTACTAAGCAGCTGTGTGACTCTGGACAGGTCACTTAACCTCTCTGAGCCTGTTTTCTCCTCTGTAAAATGGAGTGCATCGCTGTGCCCATCTTTTAACGCTGTTGGGGATTAAATGAGGCTGTGAGTGTACAGCTCTGAGCAGTGCCTGGCATATAAGAGTGGCTCCAGAAATATTACTCCCTCCTCTGTGTGACTCTCATGAGGGACTCTGGAGGGTCTAGCACCCCTCCAGGGAAATGAAGGGGAGGCCCATGGTAGAGTTGGCCATCCTCCCTTGATGGCACCAGTCACCAGGTGGCACTGAGATGTGGGCCTTAGGTCTTCCTGCTCCTGCCCCTCAGGCTCCCCACCAGGGAAATGGGTGTGTGTCCCCTGCTGTCCCCAAGATCCTGGGGTAAGAAGCCTCCCAGACCAGGCTTCACCACCCCTCCCTGCGAGGGGCCCCATCTTTCCCCGCCTGCTGTGTGCCAATCGATTGAGTCTGCTCCCATCCTCGGGCGTGCCATGAATTTTTCATCAAAGGCCTGTAGACTTTGGGAAACGCACAATTAGAAGCACCATCAATAATGCACTACGCAGAGGCATGCACTGAGCTCAGCCGGGCCCCAGACATGGCTGTCTTCCAGCTCTGCTCTGGCGGGAGACCGGAGGGGCGCCCGAGCGGACCCTCAGGGACCCATCACCGGACATAGACCAAGTGTGGGCTGCTGAGAGGGAGGGGAGCCGCACCCTTGAGGGGCTTGAGCCTGCCCCCTGAAGCCAGGGAGGCCCCAGGGGCTCCCGCCTGGTCTCAGGCATTTCATCTATAAAACGGGTGCTAAAGAGTCCACACTCCCTGTCCCTTACTCACCCCTTATCACTGGGTGAGACACACAAGACAATTACTATGTGGAGACTAGGGCAGGGCTCTTTGTGGGGCTAAGGGATGTCCTCCTTCAGGGGGTCCCCAAAAACAGGGCAGGAGCCAGGCTGGGCTGGAGAGGGAGAGGAGGGCAGCACAGAGATGCCTGGTGGCACTGGGGCTTTATTCACACTTCCTTCACCCAGCTTGGCGGTCAAGGTCCCTGTGGTCTTGCTCCTGACCCCCTCCCCCTCCACACTTAATAGCGCAGCTCCCCTCGGACCAGCCACTCCCGCACCAGCCACTTCCCGCGGCCTCAGAACCTCTGGGGGAACAGACAGGTTCAGTGCATCCGGCCTCTGTGCCTTTGCTCACGCAGTTCTCCCACCTACAGGATGGGGTCGCCTTCCCCCATTGCTGCAGATCTGTTCTGCAAAGCCCACCTCCTAACAAAAGGCTTTCCCACTCTTCTTGGCTTCCTTTCTCAATTTCTAGAGCCTGCACCAGGCAGGTGACAAGAGCTCACCACAGGCTGGGCACTGTTCTAACTACCTTAAATAGATCGGTCTAACTTCACCACCAGTCACCTGATGAAGTAGCCACCTTCATGCCCATTCCACAGAGGAGGAGAGTGAGGCACAAGGAGGCTAGGGAAGTTGTTGGAGTGGGTAAGCTGGTTCCAGAGTCTTCACCACCACTCCGGACCCTGGGGCTGGCTCTCTTGTCCTCAACTGGCCTTGGCCTTGGAGTCCGCAAGGGCGGGGCTCATGCTTCATCACTCGCAGGGGCTGGGATCTCCCTATTGCAGGGCCAGAGGCTCAGCTGAACTCAGGGCGGGGCACGCAGGATGTTGACAGCCATGCTTAGCCACTGGCAGGAGAGGCCTCCCCTCAACTCGAGTTTGAAGCTGGCCTAGCCAGAAGGTCCAGATGCCTCCCTGGTCCCCTGCAACGGTCTCCACTGAGCCCACACCCGTCTCCTGGAGTCCCACGGCTGCTCTGCGTCCCCCACCCCTGCCGGCTCCAGGTCTGGTTCATACATTCTGAGGCTGTCTTGAATGCCCTCACTTCCTGCAATAAAACCACCTCATCAGACCCACGGGGGTGGGGGAGGAGAGGCTCCTGGGGCTGAGATGACTTTTGCTGTTGCGTTTGACAGGCTGTCAGACTTCTCTGGACCCTGCCTGGATGTGGGCCTCTGCTGCAGCCTCGGAGGGGGCTTGTGGGCAGCTGGGGTTCTGTGCCCCTGCACATGGGCCGTGTGAGGGCAGAGATGCCAGCTCCAGGAGGCGGGACATGTGCTGAGGGAACACAGCCCTCCATTTCCGTTTCTAAAACTCTCTCCTGGCAGGAATGCTGCTAGGCCTGAAATACACATGGAACTGTGCCCCTCCCCAACCCCCAAATCCCCACCCCAGGTGCTCCACCAAAGCTTGGAGCTATCTGCAGGAAAGGGTTCGTCATGATGTCAGTGACGTTCACAGAGGGACCCTGGGATGGGTCCAGACTAGGGGGCTGGCAGGGGAAGGGTGGGCAGGGAGCTTCGTTAAAGCTCCCTCCTCTGTACCCCCCACCCCTAAAGTGTATGTTTGCATTTTGCCCTAACTGAATCCATTGTCTGCCTTGAGGTCGTCATGACCCTATAAGTGGGCAGCCAGAGTGGCAAGAGAGTGTCTCCTTTCATCTCCAGGGGAGAAGTGAGCACTGCCTTTCCCCCACCCAGGCCAAGGACTGAGGTCCTCCCAGTTCAGGATACACTCTTTGGCAGGCCCACTTGGCCAGGCCCTGTGGTGGGCACTGGAGACACAGATGTGACCAAAGCTTGGGGTCTCTGTCCCAAGGAGCTTGTATTCTAGTTGATGTGACAGCAGGCAGTGTGGCATAATATATCAGTATGGCAAATGCAGTAGCTGGGGAGCCCCTCAGCCAGCCCCCTCCTCACCCTGGGGTGCAGGCAGGGGTGTATTGGGGGGCATGTCAGAGTGGGAGATGGGTTTTGAAGGATGAGTAGGAGTTTGTTAGGTGATACAGGCATAAGGAGGGGACACAGTCTTAGCACAGGGAACAGCAGGGGCACAGGTGTGGAGGTGAGAAGCAGCCTGGTACGTTGCGGGAGTGCAGACAGGACACGTGGCGAGGAGGGGCTGGTAGGAGATGAGACTGGAGCGGCTGCAGGGTTCAGTCATGGGACCTTGGATGCAAGTCTAAGGCCCAGCTGTCGAGCCTGTTATAGGCAGGCAAAGTGGACTGGGCTGGGCCTGAATGCTGGCACCAAGCATGCTTGTGAATTCCCAAAGACCCTCCCAGAATAAGGTCTGGTTGCCTTTAAACAAATTCAATGGCTATGCAGCACCCAGAGCCCAGAGAGGGTAAGAAGTTGCCTAGCACTTCTGTGGCAGGGCCAGCTCAGCATTCATAGCCCTCCAGGGTTAGAAATCTGTGCTGGGCAAATCACCTGATCTCAAACTCAAACAGGAGTTTGAGACCATCCTGGCCAATATGGTGAAACCCCGTCTCTACTAAAAATATAAAAATTAGCTGGGCATGGTGGCGGGCACCTGTAATCCCAGTTAGTCAGGAGGCTGAGGCAGGAGAATTGCTTGAATCTGGGGAGGCAGGGGTTGCAGTGAGCTGAGATCACACCACCATACCCTAGCCCGGACAACAGAGTGACACTCCATCTCAAAAAAAAAAAAAAAAAAAAAGAAGAAGCAAAAGAAAAGAAAGAAATCTGTGCTGGGACTGGAAGGGACTGAGATGCCTTTTGGAAGACAGAATGACCCAAAACCTTGGGATGGGGAGAGAGCCAAGGGAAGGCATCCTTGAGACGCTGCCTTTTCTCAGTTATCTGAGTGGGCCACCTGCCCTGGCATCCTGGAGCCACCAGGCCATGACACACCCCACTCTAGGAGCTGTACAAGCCTTGGCTCCTGTACCACCCTTGATCAATGCTGCTCAAGAGAAACAGAGACTTCCAAGTGGCTTCTCAGCCTCTCAGCCCCTTCCCACCCCTGTGACTCAAATGTGTCACTGTTCTCGTAGCAGGAACCTGCCAAAGCTCAGGCTATGGGAGCCAGAGCGGGGACCAGATCCAACGCCCTGCCTCCCAGCACCCAGAGGTAGCCAGCCTTCCAGGGCATGGTTTGGTTTGGGGTCTGGGGGCTTCCTCTGGAGGGCTGAGGCCCTGCCAGGTGGGGTCAGACTCAGAGGGGTTTGCAAGGGTCCCAGGCCAAGCTTGGCTCAGCAGAGAGAGAGAGAGAGAGGCTGTGGGTGTTGAGGGGGAGATGAAGGAAGATGAAGACTTGGCCTTGCCTTCAGGGGCCCTAGACTGAGGGGGGGAGACAGTGTCCCACCCTGAGGAGCCCAGTCTGAGAGGGCAGATGTGAGCCTGCCCAGGAAGCCCCTGTATGTATGAGGAGGGTTGCACTGTCATATCTGAGCAGGAGGCAGGGCGCACACACTCCTGATAAGGACACATGAAAAGAACAGATGGCGCCAACAAGTGCAAATTAATTGAGCGAAGCCTGTGTACATAGGCGCTGTGAACAAGCAGGCTGATGGCTCAGGAGGCGTGGTGCGGGGGCAGGGCAGGGAGCAGGGAGCAGGGAGAAGCTGTAACGAGCACTTATCGATGTCTCGCTGGATCTGCAGCCGGTAGCACAATTATTGACAAAGCCTGTCTATAAATCTCCCAGCCATGTCTTCAGAAACCTTAATTACGGGGCCTCATTACCCTTCACACCTCTAGGCACGGGGACCCTCCTGGGCTGGGGTGACTGCTGACACTGCGGCTGGCCTGCCATGGATGGGCTGAAACCCTGCAGGGAGATGTGCCTAGCAGGGGTGTCTGAGGGACACAATTCAGGACCACGTAGCTCCGATGAGCGAGCAGAGGCTCAGCCTCAGGCAAGGGCAAGAGGGTGAAAGGGACTTTGGAACCAAGGGGAACATAAACTGGGTTTGCATTCTAGTTTTGCCAGTCATTCTGGACTCTGATGAGCATCTTGCCTCTCTGAGCCTCAGTTTCCTCATCTGTACAATGAGGAGAGGGCTTTGGTGAAGATTACGTGAGCAACGTCTATCTAACGTTGAGCACAGTGCCTGGCATGTGCTGTGTGAGTAACATCTGTCCCTTCCATCTCTTCTCGGTTGCTGTCTGAAGCTACCAAGAAAGAAAAGCGGCCCCTGGTGGCCGGGAGCTGGCGGCCTCAGCTGGACCCTGGTGTCCTGCTGCTGAATGTCATTCGCAACATCATACCAGGCCACGCTCTGACCACTCTGTAACGTGTGTGAACACAGATAAAACATAGTCACTCTGCAAACCCCAAAAATGACCAAACTCCCTTTCCTGGTTAATATGAGTGACTGCTGCTTCTTTATTAGTACCATCATTCCTGCCTTCTAGATGAGAACTCCTATGACACCTACCCACTCTTAGAATGCTGATTCTAAGCCAGCCTCCCGATACCATCTAACCCAGAGCAAAGCTTGTTTCCTCAAACCCTTCCCCAAATACTCTAACACCAGCTTGAATCTGTGACGTCCTTCCCCACACACTCTTTCTGGGATGCCCCGCAACTCCCCATGGTTGCATCCCCCTTAGTACAACGATCCACAATAACTCCAACTTTGTTAAACTGCATGTTTAACAAACATGCAGTTCCTGGTCATCTTCAACTGGAGGGGTTGAGATCCTGCTATTAGAGCCTCTTCTCCTTAGATGACTGTGCTCTCCAGGCCTGAATTCTAGGCTCTCATTTTCACATTCCTCCCTCTCATTATTTCTGTGTGTGCCCACTGTGTCCCATTTGTTGTCCTCATCCAGGCCAGGAGAGAACACACTGGGGTGGAGGTGTGGAGGGGAGAGATACTGGGGGCACCTGCCATGTCTCTGCCTGGGAGAAGGAGCCCTGTCTGGACATTTGGGGCTCTTGGGGGATCCAAGGAGACCTAGACCATCTTGAGACTTGGGAGGGACCGTGGGTCGGGGAAGGGACTAGGGTGATGGAAGCTCAGTGTCACAGGGGAGCAGGAGGTGGGGTGAGACTACCCACCCTGCCTCCGGGCCTACGCTACAGGCCCCGTGTGCTCTGTCCAGGCAGATCACAGTCCTGCCTCCGGCCTAGGCCACAAGCCTCCTCCCCAGCCCTGTGCTGCGGAAACCACCTCTCTGCTGCCAGACTCCAGACCACCCCAGAGCTTCACAAAGTGCTTCAGCCATCAGAACCCTGGTAATCCCTGTGTTCAGCTTTGCCTCTTGAGGCTTGAGCCTCAAGGCAGTTGGTCCTTTCAGAGCCCCCGCCTCCCCTGCCTGTCACCTGGCCTTTTTTGGCCATGGTTCCTCTCACACTTCCCTCTCCCCATCCCTGAGAGTTCCCTGTGGGAACCTTCTCTGCAGCCTACTCAGCCTTGCCCACTGCCCAGGTAATGGAAATCCAGGGCCCAGACTTCACAGATGCAGGTGGCAATGAAGGGAGGGGGCTTCCTAGGGGGAGCACTCCCGCTGCCTGTGGGTACCCTTCCCACTGGGTCTCTCAGGATGCCCCCTGACCACCTCAGGCCTCTCAGAGTCAGTCTCAAAATTCAGATTCTTTTTTTTTTTTTTTTTTGGGGGGATGGAGTCTCCTCTGTTGCCCAGGCTAGAGTGCAGTGGTTCGATCTTGGCTCACTGCAACCTCTGTCTCCTGGGTTCAAGCTATTTTCCTGCTTCAGCCTCCCGAGTAGCTGGGACTACAGGCATGCACCACCATGCTCAGCTAATTTTTGTATTTTTAGTAGAGACCAGGTTTCACCATGTTGGCCAGGATGGTCTCAATCTCTTGACCTCGTGATCTGCCCGCCTCGGCCTTCCAAAGTGCTGGGATTACAGGCGTGAGCCACCGCACCCAGCCTCAGAATTCAAATTCTGATTAGCCAGACCTTCTGCACCAAGCACATCTCCAGTCCTGCCTCCTGACCATCTTCCCAGAGTTGTTTTTGTTTTTATTTTGTTTGAGTCAGGGTCTCACTGTCATCCAGGCTGGAGTGCAGTGGCGGGAACATGGCTCACTGCAGCCTCGACCTCTTAGATTCAAGCAATTCCCTCACCTCAGTCTCCCAAGTAGCTAGGATTACAGGCATGTGTCACCACGCTTGGTTAATGTTTTAAAAATTTTTGCGGAGACGGCGTCTCACTATGTTACCCAGGCTGGTCTCAAGCTCCTGGTCTCAAGTGATCCTCCTGCCTCGGCCTCCCAAAGTGCTAGGATTACAGGCGTGAGCCACTGCGCCGGCTTCTCCCAGAGTTTTTGTTTCCCTCATTCTTAAGGTCCAGGTTGTTCTGTTGAGATGGCTGGTGGAGGACTTGGGGGGTCTGGAATGGGTGGGGCACAGATCCATTTGTAGTGGATAAATAGATTCCCTGAGTGAATGGCCTATAGTGGTGTAACGAGGGTCTTGGAGGGACCGAGAGGGATGGAATCTGGTTCCCAGACCCTCTGCACTCTCCTACACTGTCCTCTTCACTCCCTGCTGTGGAAAAAAAGGCGCCAGAAGCTCTTATAGCTCACAGAGCTGCTCCAGGCACTGTGAGGTTTTCACAGCCAGCCTGGGGGTAAGGGCTAGCACTGTCCCCCTTTCCCAGCTAAAGAGACTGAGGTTCCTGTAGGTGCTGGCTGGGAGCTGAGTAGGAGGCAAACACCTCTGTGATCCAGACCACCTCTGGTCCACCAAGCTGCTCAGGAAGGGGCATTCTATGCATTCAGTGGGCACACACTTACTGAGCACCCACTGCGTGCCAGGCACCGGGGGTGGAGGTGGGGGAGGTACAAGGTGGAGTGAGCTGGGAGCACGGGTCTGGAGCTGGGAGGAGGCACTACTGCCATTGAGCATGGGTAGAATATTCTGGGTTCAGGTAAAGGCTTGAGGAAGGGGATTCAGAGGCCCCAGGGCCCATCAGGCTGAGGGGCTCCTGCTGCAGGCAAGGGAACCATGCATGGGTTCAGGGCAGGGGGTAGCATGTCTAGATTTGGGCTTGGGACAGGTCACCTGGTGGCTGTGTCCTGGCAGGAGGGAGGCTGAGGTGGGCAGGAGGGCCCCATCTGGACGGTCAGCTCCCAGATCCTGAGCCAGCTCTCTGAGTGAGCCCACTGGCCCTCCACAGGAGCCCTCCACCCACATACAGGAGAAGGCAGGAGGGTGGGGTCTTCATCTTGGCCACTACAGGAACCTCCCTACCAGCCTGGCAGCTCCCTACTGAATGGCTCCCTACCCAGCCTGAGGAGGAAGAGCGAGATGCTTCCAGTCCCAAACTAGTCCTCTGAGAGGGTCCAGCTGTCATTGCCCTTCCTGGTTCTTCCAAATCCCTGAGCCCCTCTGCAGCCCAACCCCAGGGTCCACCCTGTGGAGGTGGATTTGCATATCTGAGAGTGAAAAAAATTCTGCTGCAGAGGCTCAGTACCACCAGAGCTGCTGAGCCCCCTTTTGTCTGTTTGAGTAAGAGCTGGCTAAAGGCTGAAGGATAATTAGTCCCCCGTGGGCAACGCAGTCCCCCCTCCTTGAAGATTTAAAGGCACAGCCCACATGCTCAAGCTACTTGGGTCTCAGCCCCTTCCCCCACAGGCCCTCCCCGCCCCCTTGACTCTGCCCTGAGGAGGGGACGGCAGCCGCTGGCAGGAGCCGATGAATGAGCATTTTATCTGATTAAACTGGGAGTGAACTGGCTGGTCTCCATTATCTGTGGACTTGATTGGATATTTAGCACCAAATATGTGTGTGTGTGTGTGTGTGTGTGTGTGTCTGCACACATGGACTGGGCTATTCTAGTCTGTGTGTCAGGAGGAAATTGGACTGTACTGAAAAACATTTAATCTGAACTCAGGAGTGCACCCTGATAGAGTCACCAAGCTAGGGGTGAGGGTTGGGGGAGGGACAGTTCTGCCTTTAGCCCTGGACAAGAGGGACTCCAGCCCTGGGCCCTGTGGGTTGGAAGGTCCTGCTCTGGCCCTCCTTGGGGCACAACCCTTCCCATGGGGTGAGGAGTTGGTGGTCCCAAGGCGGACGTGCCCACCTGGAGCCTGTGCCCGCTTAAGACCTCACCCTGGGTAACTGGGATCCTGGCACTCCCCTGCTTCCAGGGCCTGTCCTCCTGCAGGTGGCAGTATACCCTTATGCACTCGAAAGAGCTCGCAAAGTCTCATAGGTGTGGGACTGAAATTGAGCTGAGAAGAAAAGGGGGCGGGTGGGGTTGAGGGGTGGGGGCCTGGGAGTGGCTCTCCCCACACTGCCAGGGGCCAGTGTGGAAGCTGAGAATTCTTTGAGGTTGTTCATAAGGTATATTTATTGAGGTAGAGGAATGGAACATATTTAGGAGTTTGCTAGCTTCTGCTTGATTTATATTTTAATTACCTGGGGTTTGGACATATGGTATGTAGGCCTTGCTTGTACTCTCAAATGTTCCAGGTGGGCCTCGGCCGGGGGTGGGGGCTGCAGCCACAGAGCTTGTCTTGGTGTTTACTAGGAAACTGAGGCAGCTCTTCCTCCCTGATAGGCTGGGAAGATGGTGAGTCAAGCTCACCAGGCTCCTGACCTCCGAGTGACCAGGCTCGGCCAAGGCTCAGGCACTGGACTGGAGACCCCAGACATGTGTTGGACCAAGACTCCCCCTCAGTCTTGTCTGGTGGCCCTGGGAGGGTTATTGTGCTACCAGCAGGTTCCTCTCCTATGAAGTGGGGATGATAATTGTATGTTCCTTTTCAGGCTGGAGCGAGGATTACATGAGATTATGACCAAAGTTCTGGGTGCAGAGTAAGAGCTCAGTGAATCTTGATGAGAACACTTAATGTTATTAAAATGAGTGCTAAGGTTGGGCTGGGCTTGCAGAGTACAGAAGGGACCAGCCCCATTTCCCAGGTTAGCAACTCTTTCTCCCAGTCGCTTCTGGTTCTATAGTCCACCTCACTCTCACCAATCGATGATTCAAGCCCTCAGCAATTTATGGCCTCATCATCTTGGCTTTAGTTACTGAGAGCACTCCACTCCTGCCTCGCCCACCCACCATTTAATTAAAGATGGACAGCAAGACTTGGCAGCACCAGCCATTTCACTAAGGAGCAGCACTAGGAGGCTGTCCCGCCTCTGCCTGCCTTGTTTGCTGGGATGAAAGAGGAAATTGTCAAGACCAGGCTCCTCACTCCACAGGAGGGGAGACGGAGGCCCAGGAGGGGAAGGGTCAGTCAGGCTGACTCCTCAAGTCAGAACTGACTCAATGTCTCCTGATGCTCCTCCTGCCCAACACTCTCTCTGCAGTAATTTTCTCTCTCCCTGGGTGGCCTCTGCCCGGAGTGACCTCGTTCTCATCTCCTCTGAGCCTGATCTTCTGGGTACTTAGGGCAGGCCCTGATTTGGCCAGTCCACTCACTACTCCACCCATCCCATCCGTTCTTTCCCCCACACCGCTAAGACTTTCTCATCCTTCACTGGAGGGAGGCATTCACTCCATTAATATGGATAAAGAAACTGAGGTCCAGACAGGGAAGGGACTAGCCCTGGGGCCCCACAGTGCCTTTTGGTGAGACCCCAGGCCAAGCCTGGAGAGAGACAGGCACACACACACTAACTAGTAATTCCCACTCAACAGATCAACAGATTCCTCTGGCAGGAACAAGAGGAATTTCGTTTCCCTTCCACCAACGAATCAAAGATTTGTTATGGTTTCATACTAACCACCACTGCCGCTTGGTTGACTTTTCTCTCTTGCTTATCACAGTGACATTTGCAGACTACCCTGGCATTCTGTAGAAAGTGTGCCCTGCCTGGGGTGGGAGTGGATGGGGGTTACGATTAGGTAGACCCCCTCTGAGCTCCCACAATCCCCTGACGACCCTGGGCCCCAGTCCTGACCACTCCCTCCTCCAGCCATTCTTGATGAGTCTCCCTGCTGAATTGGGAATTCTTGAGGACAAGGACCCTTGTACGGACCCTTATCTTTATGTGACTGTCACATATCTTGGGGGTGAACTTCTGGAAAGAGGGTCAGAGGGAAACGCCTGGGTGAGTTGTGCTGCCTCCCCTCATTCCGCTCGATCTCAAGGGATCCCACCAACACAATGACTATTAACAAGCCTCCTGCAAAGTGCAGAAGTGGACAGCCCTTTACAGTTTCCAATGCATTGCCATCCACTCTCCTGTTAGTCCTCTCAAAAGCCTCAAGAGGTGGGGAGAGTATTTCCTCTACTTAACAATGAAGAGACAGGATCAGAGAGGTCGAGTGATTTATTCAAGGCCACACAGCTCTTGGGTGGTGGAAATGGGACTCATGCCTGCTGGGGCTGCACAAATGAGTGGAGGAATCTGTGAGGCAAGATAACCAGACTTGGCACAGAGTAGATGCTCAAAACCCTGGTTGAACAAATGAATGAATGCATGAATGAATGAGTAGGCGCATGTGCCAGAATACAAAGTCAAGAGGGAAGGGAGAGACAGCTGGGGGTCTGCGGAGGTTGGGGGCACTAGACACTTTTGCTCCCTGTGCTCATGTGGCCCCTTCTTGGCTCCTAAAGCACTGCTCATCCTTGGTGTTTCAGTACTTCCCCCTTATCCCCTGGGGTGATGCTCCTTTTCATGCTGTCTCACTTCCCTTGGCCTTTGCAGACTTCTCCTCAGTTGGGCTGGGGGGCTTTCTCTATGGACGCCTCACCTCTCCAGGCCCATCCCTAATGTCTGTAGTGCCCAGTACAAGAACAGAAATGGAGGCTCCCAGCATGTGCCCTCTGCAAATAGCCATTGCTTCTTGGGCCTCAGGGTGCACCCCTGCAAAAGTATTCAACCCTTAGAAGTGTAGACTTAAGCTTGCATAGTCCTCAGAAGCAGGTTCAGGCCAGGCGCGGTGGCTCACACATGTAATCCCAGCACTTTGGGAGGGCGAGGCAGGTGAATCACTTGAGGTCAGGAGTGTGAGACCCGCCTCGACAACATGATGAAACCTTGTCTCCACTAAAAATACAAAAATTAGCTGGGCCTGGTGGTGGGTGCCTGTAATCCCAGCTACTTGGGAGACTGAAGCAGAAGAATCACTTGAACCTGGGAGGTGGAGGTTGCGGTGAGTCGAGATCGCACCATTGCACTCCAGCCTGGGTAACAGAGCAAGACTCTATTTCAAAAAACAAGAAGAAGAAGAAGAAGAAGTAGGAGGAGGAGAGAAAAGAAGAAGAGGAGGAGGAGGAGGAGGAAGAGGAAGAGGAAGGGGAGGAGGAAGAGGAAGAGGAAGGGGAGGAGGAAGAGGAGGAGGAAGAAGAAGCAGGTTCAGGCCCATTTGGGGGTCTTGGGTACTGACAGAGTGTTCTAGAAGTGTGGAGCTTGGGATCTGGGGCACATTTACCTGGCCAGGTGGGGAGGGACAAGGCTGGAGGAGTGTGAGTTGGCCCTCTAAATCAGCCTAGGTACCTGGCCAAGTCGGTCAGGAAGACAGGCCCACCGGAGTGGCCCATAGCTTTGCCTGGCAGAGCAGCACCAGGCTCCCCACCAGCTCCAGGGCCGGGGGCTGGGGGTGGGAGTCGAGGAGCCCACACACATGTGCAGCGCATGTGGAGTGGGGGAGGGGACTGGCCTGCAGGGGGCCTTGCTCAGCTGCTTGCACACACCAAGAGACAATAAATCGACAAACACTTAATCTCTCTGCAAATTGAAATGGAGCCGTAAATATCTGCTGCATCCCAGTAGCTGAGTTATGAGTCTCGTTTATTAATCTCTTTAGTCTCAGGTGATGGATGGAGAAGGAGAATGGCCCGCTGAGACTCCGAGGGATGGGGGAAGGAGGGAGGAGAAGTGGGTCAGGGGTCTGGGAACAGTCCTGCCAGAGAAAGGGTCAGAGGGAGAGGCCTGGGGGATTTTTGCTTCCTTTTTATACTCAGCCTTGATCACAGGGCCCCACGAACACAGTGACTATTAAGACTCCTGCAAAGTGGACAGCCCTTTACAGTTTCCAATACACTGCCCCTCATTCTCTTGTTAATCCTCCCCATCGTCTCAAGAGGTGGACAGGGTGACAATATTCCCTCCACTTAACAATGAGGAGACAGGATCAGAGAGGTGGAGTGATTTATCCAAGGTCACACAGCTCCGGAGTGGTGGAGTTGGAACATAAACCTGCAAGAGCTACACAGATGAGAGGAGGGGTCTGCAGAGGGAGGTAACAGACACATGTGGGATGTGATCCTTATTTCTTCCTTTCTACTCTTCTCCCCTCCCTCCCTTCCTTGCTAAAATGCTTGGTAAGCACTGTATGTGATTGTGTTTAGGAATTGGAGAGGAAAAGGTCAGAGTTGGGGGAGGGACAGGAAGGGGAGAAGAGCTGGTGAGTGTTCTCAGCCATGGCTCAGGTCTGTTGCCCCGTCTTAAGTTATTTATTTGTAGGACCCCCTCCAGCGCCTGTCAGCATGCGGTGCTCCCAGCCGAGGGCCTGCAAGAGTGCAGGGGAGAAGCTGAGGAGGGTTGGGGCCCTGAGAAACCTTCCTGCCTGTAGGGAGCTGGGCCTGGGTAGGAGCTCGTGAGTGTGTGCTGCACAGAACAGGGATGCTTGGAGAGGTGACTGGGAGAGAGGACAAACCCAGCAAATGGGGTAGTCACGCTGGGCAGTAAAGTCAGGGGCTATGGAGACTGAGGAAGGGCAGCAGGAAGGCTGGGGTGGCCAGTGTTTTGGGAACATGTCTTGTGGCTGGTGTGGGATGGCCTGAAGGGGACACTGAGTCAGAGGCATCTGTTTGGAGGCCATTGGGTGGATCCTGGTTGGTTCTGCTCTCTTTGTCTCTGTCTCACTCCCTGTTTCTCTCGTAGTTCCTCAGTCTCTCTTGATTCCAAAGGATCTGGGGCCTGGGTCCTCTTGTACTCCCAGGCCCTGGGTGACCCTGCTCCCAGGCTCGGCTTGGTGCCTGAACCAGTGGCCCTGGGGGGCCTGCGTATTCCTGTTCCTGAGTGCCAATCCCAGGCTCCCGAGGCTTTGCAATGTCACCACCCTAGGCGGATGTTCCTGCTGCTTGTTGCCACCAATGTGGGCAGTGTGCAGGGGTGCTCCGAGTCCCTTCCCTGGTGACTGCTGCTGGCAGCCTCAAAAGACTCCTGCTCAGAGTTCATCACCTTCCACCAGGTGGTGCTGAGGAGTGGAGGCCGGGTCAGACTGCTGACGTCCTCACCAGGCTGCTGACCCCATCCTGGGTGTGGGCCTGGGGGCAGGACCAAGGCTCCAGCCACAGTGCAGGAGCCCCAGGGCACTCAGGAACATCTGCTCCAACCTCCTGTGCTGTCAGAGGCAGGAACTGGAGCCCAGAGAGGGGAAGGAAGTTCAAGGTCACTTCCACGAGCAGTGGGAGCACTGTGAGTGCAGGGACAACGTGGAGCTGGGCCGGGCTAGGCAGGGGGGTGTGCCCTGTGGATGAGGGAGGTTGACAGGGTAGAGGGTGTGGCAACCTCCAGTGAGGCAGACCTGGGGCAGGGGAGGTTTCCATGCCATGTAGGGTGGCCACCATCCAGGTTTGCCTGGGGCTGTCTTGGTTTAAGCACTGAACACCTCATAGTCTGGAAACCCCTCAGTCTTGGACAGGCAGGGATAGGTGGTCACCCCAGGGCCATGCCAGCCGGACAGAAAGGACTAGGCTCAGGGTATCTCTGGTACACAGCCAGTCGCCCTTTCTGGGGGGCCTCACCTCTCCCATCTGATCCTGAGGGGCAGGTAGGGTAGGGCAAGCACCTCTTCCATGCTAAGATGGAGAAACCAAGGCACATGGTCACCCAGAGTCCCCAGAGCACCTCTCTGCCTGCCTGCGAGGAAAGGGGTCCCTGTGCTGGGAGGCTTGCCTTCCTGAGGACCGAGCCCACCTCTGGCACAGTGGGACTTGACAGAGGCCACAGCTTCCCTGGTCCTCCTTCCTCTCTGTGCTCATTATCTGGGGCTGTCTCTGCTGGTCAACCTACACCTCCAGAGCAGGGTAAGTGGGGTGGGGGCAGCTGGGGAAGGGGATTTAGAGAAACTGAGGGATTAAGGCTGAATCGTTCTAGGGTCTAGCAGACTCAAGAAAGGAAGAGAAACAAAAGCGGTATGCTCAGAGGGGGCGGGGATGTGGAGGAGACAGGTGGAGGGAGGGGGGAAAAGCTTTCAAAGACAGAATGAAAGAAATGAGTTATTCCAGCGTGAGGAGGTTGGAAAAACTCCACTGAATCTTTTAACAACCCTTGTCAATTATTCATCTCCTGGTATGAGGGCCCTCTGGTCTGCCACAAATCTCCTCTGAGCAAGGCAGAAGGAGGGAGGGAAACAGAGGAGTCAGAGAGAGAGAGGAGAGAGAGGTGGAGAGAGAGAGCGGGGGAGGGCGAGAGAGAGAGAGAGAGAGAGAGAGAGAGAGAGAGAGCAGGAGAGACAGGGAGAGAGACAGGAAGAGGAGGGAAGTGACCCTGTCCTTGAATTTCTGTGCTGGAAACAACACTGAATACATACTTCTTTCATAGTAAATGAGCACATCTGCCTTTCTTTATCCAAAGCATAGCCTGCCTCCTCCAGGAAGACTTCCTTGCTTGCCTCTCCCCCTATCCACCACCTCCCCAACTCTCTCTCATTCATGGAGGACTCACTAGGTATGTCCAGGAGTGCTGGGTAAGTGTGGCAGTTAAAAATCTACATTGTCCCAACCATGCCCCTCCTTTGCCTGTTCATCCACCACCAAATATTTACTGTGTGCCTACTCTATGCCACTAATCGTCTCCCTGGGTATGGCTTACTCCTGTCCACTGGGGAATTCTCAGAACTGAGGTCCTTGATCTCTTTGTCCCCATGTCCCTGCCCCAGCTGGACACAGGGCTGGGCACATAGCAGGGTGGAGAGTTCTGATTTTCTGATGGACTGGAGGAATGGGGAGTCCAGGCACATGGCGGGTGTTTCAGAAGCCCTTTGCGGTGGAAGTTGGTCCATCTAGAGGTGGCATGGAGCCCCCTTGCCTTACCTGCTCCCCTCCTGGCATCGGGAGACATGGCCTGGCTCCATGTGAGGTGGGCTCAGGGTGCCCAGAGAGTGGAGGGCACCTCCACTCTCGCAGGTTGTTGACTATTTGGAGAGTTGCTGTGTTCAGGATGAACCTTAGCACCTCACTCTTCACACTCACTTACAGGCTCACCTCTTCCCAATGGCTTTCTGAGCTGCTCAGAAGGGAGATAAGGCTTCCTCTACCTCTGCCTGCTCGACCCAAGACCATACCCATGGGACTTGACCTCGGTGGGTCCACCCAGGACCAGAGTGTTGAAACATGTTAACCACACGGAACTTGAAAGCCTGCATCAAAACTAAGTGTTCCAAGGTGAGAAGAAATGGTTGGGTTGCAGCCTGGAAATGAGGTAGATCAAGGGCACATCCAGGGGCAGGGAGACGCAGTGGGTTTAGTGAACCATGGGGGTGGGACAGGCAGGACCAGGGGCAGCGGGCAGCAGGCAGCATTGCACAGAGAGGCATAGACCTCCTCTTCTCCACTCTCATCCACTCCCAAGGTGCTTTTCTCTCCAGAAAATTGTTCAATTTCTTATTAAGCTGAAGTAGGATCTGAAGGGAATCAGAGATAAAATTGTTTTTCGGGCTCTGGGGAATGCATGATGAGACTGGATATAGACAAACACACTCCGGAAATCAGGGGAGGCCAAGAGGCTCAGCCGGAGACAACGGCCCAGCATGAGGGAGACCGTTCTTCATTCGGCTACTATGCAACCACTGCCATGTCACTGGTGCCTGCTGCTTGCCCTGGGACCTGCTGCCGGCCACCGCTCCCTGGCCGCGTGTCCAGGAACCGCACACACTGTGACCGTGCCATTGTTACTCAGTTGTGTCCCAGTGCTACTACTCTGTACGTCTGCCCACAGCTTCCACACTGTGCTCCGTACTCATTCCTATGATTGCACCCTCCTGCAGTGCAGGGCTGTGTGACATGATTCTACAGCTTGGGTCTATTGTTATGCAACGACACTCCACTGCTCCATGGCCATGTTCGACTGCTTGTCACTGTGCCTCATGGTCGCTTGAGTTCATCCATTGCTATGTAATTTTGTTTGGTTGCTATGGAACAGTGACCCATTGCTACACAGCTAGGCTACCTGTGCTTGTCATGGAGCCGTACACTGTTGCTACCCACCCACGTTCTATTGCCTGTAACTGGGATCTACCGGCCACGTGAACATGTGTGTCTGGGTCCTAGCTATGATCCTTCTGGGCTCTGGCCAGTGGGTAGGAGCTGGGGCTGGGGGCTGGGTCTCTAGGCCCCCTCTAGGGCAAAGTGTCAGAGGTAGAAATAGCCAGCCTGGTAAATCTGAGGAGAGTGAGAGAGTGAGAACCAGAAGGCGAGTGAGAGAGGGAGTGAGAGAGAGAAATGAGTTGGGGAACCGAACCAGGGGTGAGAGGATAAACAAGCCAAGAGTCAGGAACAAAGAGGGGCGGGGTGCCTGGAACAGAGTGGGATGGGTAAGGGAGAGGGACATACCCACTGCCCTGGATACTCTGTGAGTCTCTGGGGAACCCAATGGTGCCAGGTCGACTGAGCATGCAGGCCTCTGTAGCATCCAGTATTTCCTTGGCTGGATGCAAGGCAGCATGAGATTGCCATGTCAGGAAGCCTTGGGCAGGCCCATTCCTGCCCATCCCTGGGCCACCTCATTGCCACCCTTTGTAAAATGAGAGAATCAGTCTAGATACTTTCTAAGGTTCTCTCTGATTCTCTTGCTGTCCAGCCAGGGGTTCTATTCCATTTCCCAACTAGGATTTACCAACATCTGTCTTGGGCCAGCCCTGGGCAGGGCTCTGGAGCCCAGAGGCGAGTAAGTCAGTAAAATAAGCTCTTTAGTTCAAGGGCTGGATGGTGGTGGCTGAGTGGCCCTAACCCGATAGCAAACCAGGGCTAGCAGCCAGTCCTTAAGGCCTTACCTGGTGTCCAGCAAGAGGGAGGGTAGAGGGACCAGGAACACTCTCTCTGGGTGAATGAGCCACTGATGGGCCTGCTGGAGGTGATGCCCAGGGTGGGCATGCTTGAGTGAGTTCTCCATCAGACCCAGCTCACAACACCTCTGCAGTTTGTGGGTATTGGGTATCACTCAGAGCCTCCCAGAACTCCGGCCTAGCACGCTCAGGCTACTTCCTTCTCTCCTCACTCCTCTGTCACTGACAATGGTTACTGTTGCTTAA
The DNA here is from genome assembly GCF_000951045.1 of Mandrillus leucophaeus. Classification (NCBI taxonomy): domain Eukaryota; kingdom Metazoa; phylum Chordata; class Mammalia; order Primates; family Cercopithecidae; genus Mandrillus; species Mandrillus leucophaeus. The sequence continues at coordinate 641,111 of NW_012109230.1, forward strand.
AAATACTTCCTCCTGGCTGGGCGTGGTAGCTCACACCTGTAATCTCAGCACTTTGGGAGGCCGAGGCAGGTGGATCACCTGAGGTTGGGAGTTCGAGACCAGCCTGGCTAACATGGTGAAACCCCGTCTCTACTAAAAATACAAAAATTAGCCGGGCATGGTGGCACGTGCCTGTAATCCCAGCTACTCGAGAGGCTGAGGCAGGAGCATTGCTTGAACCCGGGAGGCGGAGGTTGCAATGAGCTGTAATTGCACCACTGAACTCCAGCTTGGTGACAGAGTGAGACTCAGTCTCAAAAAAAAAAAAAGCAAAATTAGCCATGCATGGTGTCGCATGCCTG
>NW_012109230.1:643296-670130 GCF_000951045.1 Mandrillus leucophaeus
GTTCTTCATTCGGCTACTATGCAACCACTGCCATGTCACTGGTGCCTGCTGCTTGCCCTGGGACCTGCTGCCGGCCACCGCTCCCTGGCCGCGTGTCCAGGAACCGCACACACTGTGACCGTGCCATTGTTACTCAGTTGTGTCCCAGTGCTACTACTCTGTACGTCTGCCCACAGCTTCCACACTGTGCTCCGTACTCATTCCTATGATTGCACCCTCCTGCAGTGCAGGGCTGTGTGACATGATTCTACAGCTTGGGTCTATTGTTATGCAACGACACTCCACTGCTCCATGGCCATGTTCGACTGCTTGTCACTGTGCCTCATGGTCGCTTGAGTTCATCCATTGCTATGTAATTTTGTTTGGTTGCTATGGAACAGTGACCCATTGCTACACAGCTAGGCTACCTGTGCTTGTCATGGAGCCGTACACTGTTGCTACCCACCCACGTTCTATTGCCTGTAACTGGGATCTACCGGCCACGTGAACATGTGTGTCTGGGTCCTAGCTATGATCCTTCTGGGCTCTGGCCAGTGGGTAGGAGCTGGGGCTGGGGGCTGGGTCTCTAGGCCCCCTCTAGGGCAAAGTGTCAGAGGTAGAAATAGCCAGCCTGGTAAATCTGAGGAGAGTGAGAGAGTGAGAACCAGAAGGCGAGTGAGAGAGGGAGTGAGAGAGAGAAATGAGTTGGGGAACCGAACCAGGGGTGAGAGGATAAACAAGCCAAGAGTCAGGAACAAAGAGGGGCGGGGTGCCTGGAACAGAGTGGGATGGGTAAGGGAGAGGGACATACCCACTGCCCTGGATACTCTGTGAGTCTCTGGGGAACCCAATGGTGCCAGGTCGACTGAGCATGCAGGCCTCTGTAGCATCCAGTATTTCCTTGGCTGGATGCAAGGCAGCATGAGATTGCCATGTCAGGAAGCCTTGGGCAGGCCCATTCCTGCCCATCCCTGGGCCACCTCATTGCCACCCTTTGTAAAATGAGAGAATCAGTCTAGATACTTTCTAAGGTTCTCTCTGATTCTCTTGCTGTCCAGCCAGGGGTTCTATTCCATTTCCCAACTAGGATTTACCAACATCTGTCTTGGGCCAGCCCTGGGCAGGGCTCTGGAGCCCAGAGGCGAGTAAGTCAGTAAAATAAGCTCTTTAGTTCAAGGGCTGGATGGTGGTGGCTGAGTGGCCCTAACCCGATAGCAAACCAGGGCTAGCAGCCAGTCCTTAAGGCCTTACCTGGTGTCCAGCAAGAGGGAGGGTAGAGGGACCAGGAACACTCTCTCTGGGTGAATGAGCCACTGATGGGCCTGCTGGAGGTGATGCCCAGGGTGGGCATGCTTGAGTGAGTTCTCCATCAGACCCAGCTCACAACACCTCTGCAGTTTGTGGGTATTGGGTATCACTCAGAGCCTCCCAGAACTCCGGCCTAGCACGCTCAGGCTACTTCCTTCTCTCCTCACTCCTCTGTCACTGACAATGGTTACTGTTGCTTAAAAATACTTCCTCCTGGCTGGGCGTGGTAGCTCACACCTGTAATCTCAGCACTTTGGGAGGCCGAGGCAGGTGGATCACCTGAGGTTGGGAGTTCGAGACCAGCCTGGCTAACATGGTGAAACCCCGTCTCTACTAAAAATACAAAAATTAGCCGGGCATGGTGGCACGTGCCTGTAATCCCAGCTACTCGAGAGGCTGAGGCAGGAGCATTGCTTGAACCCGGGAGGCGGAGGTTGCAATGAGCTGTAATTGCACCACTGAACTCCAGCTTGGTGACAGAGTGAGACTCAGTCTCAAAAAAAAAAAAAGCAAAATTAGCCATGCATGGTGTCGCATGCCTGTAATCCCAGCTACTCAAGAGACTGAGGCAGGAAAATCTCTTGAACCCAGAAGGCAGAGGTTGTGGTGAGCTGAGATCGCACCATTGCACTCCAGCCTGGACAACAAGAGCGAAACTCCATCTCAAAAACAAACAAATGAACAAACAAACAAAAACCCAAAACACACTTCCTCCTAATGGCTAACCTTGACTTCTCAAGCTGCAGCCTGGTCCCATCTCTTTTGGTTTAATTCTTAAGAGAAAATCAAGACTTGTCCGCTACCCATGTTATTCTAATATTCTTTCAGATGTTGAAAACACTGTTTATATTGCCCACCTCTCAGATCCATTCTATATTTAAAGGTCATTTTTTCCTCCACTCTATTTTTTCCTCTCTGCTCCTCCTCCACCATCATCATCACCATCATCATCACCATCATCATCATCACCATCATCATCATCATCAAATTTTATAAGCACAGTGCAGACTCCAACCCAACCCACCCCACAATTTGCGTCTCACTTCCCACAAACAAATCCATGGTCTTAAGACATCTGTATCTGGTTTCTCTCAAATAATCCAGACTCTCAGACCTACTGACCTCAGTTCAGACCTTGGATGCTTTACCAGCAGACTGCAAACGAAGGACTCCCTGCCATGCCCAGTACCAGGAGCAGGGCTGGGTACTTCCTCCTCCTTGGTTGTGCTGTGTCAGTGCCCAAGTGACTGATGTGAGAGGCTTGTCCAGCCAGGAGGTGCTTGAGGCTCCTGCTCCCAGAGGTAGTGTGTGTCAGGGGCTGAGGTCTGCATCCTTGGGGGAAGGTGGAGGCTTAGCTTGGGGAGGGCTGAGGCTTGGCTGGTTGGCCCCTCCTGGGCAGCTGAGCAGGAGAGGTTGCTCTGAGCCCTCCGCAGGGCTGAGACTGAGGAGGAACGCCTTCTTTCTCCTCCCTTCCCATGTGCCTTTCCCTGTGATGGCACCTTCCTTTTTCTTTCTTTCCTGGCCTGTTTTTTCTTTTCTTTTGTTTTTTCTCTTGAGACGGGGTCTTGCTCTGTCACCCAAGCCGGAGTACAGTGACACGATCATAGCTCACTGCAACCTCGACCTCCCAGGCTCAAGTGATCCTCCTGCCTCAGGTTCCTGAGTAGCTGAGACTACAGACATGCAACAACATATTCGGCTAATTTTTTGAATTTTTTTGTACAGACAGGATCTCACTATGTTGCCAGGGCTGATCTCAAACTTCTGAGCTCAAGTGATCCTCCCACCTCAGCCGGCCCAAGTGGTGAGATTACAGATGTGGGCCATGCACCTGGCCTCTCTTCCTTTACTACCTCTGCTTAGAGGCACAAGAAGGGGGAACCACGGGGCCAGGATGTGGAGAGGGCAGGAGGAAGTGGCTTATTCATGCTGCCCCAAATCTCCAAAGATAGGGTTTTTAAATTTTCAATGCAGTTTATGGCTGAGCTGGATGTTGATCCCAAGGGCTGTTTTCTCAAGGGCCAGAGGTGACAGGAGGAAATCATAAAGATGGCCTATGAGTGCTGTGGTGCATGAGCAGGACGGCCCTGCTCCCAGGTGGGCAAGGGTGCTCATGTGGAAGAACCCTGGGCATGCCCAGCAGACAGCCAGCCTTCCTATTCGTTCGATGGGACACGTTCCAGAAAGGTGCAGAAGTGCCAGGGGAAGATGAGGAGGCTGTTGGTGGAGGAGGTCAGGTCCTGGGAGGGGGATGGCTTGGACTTCCCTATGGACTGGTGGCCTTGTCTGGGGCCTTTTCTCAAGATCTTCCAGAGCAGCGTTCCCCATGGGACCCGCTGTGGAAGAAGGGAGGAAGCCACCCAAGAATTCAGCCATGGTTACTGGGTAGCACCTCCCTGGACTGTCTCTTTGGTAACCCATTCTTTAGCGCTCTGCATCAAGGGCTGAGACCCAGCACTGACTCCTCAGCAAATTAGGATGTCACTTTGGCCACCTCCACCAGGCTTTCTGAGCATCTGCTCAACCGGCAACAGGAAGACACAGCAGCTCCCATGATCAAGGACACAGACTCTGTCACCAAAATTGGTGTCCTCTATTATTATTATTATTATTATTATTATTATTATTATTATTATTAGAGATGGATTTTCACTGTTGTTGCCCAGGCTGGAGTGCAATGGCACAATCTTGGCTCACCGCAACCTCCACCTCCCGGGTTCAAGTGATTCTCCTGCTTCCGCCTCCTGAGTAGCTGGAATTATAGCCATGCACCACCATGCCCAGCTAATTTTGTATTTTTTTAGTAGAGACAGGGTTTCTCCATGTTGGTCAGGCTGGTCTCAAACTCCCGACCTCAGGTGATCCGCCCACCTTGGCCTCCCAAAGTATTGAGATTACAGGTGTGAGCCACCATGACCAGCTAGTGTCCTCTTTTTTTGAGCCCCAGTTTCTCCCGTTATAAGTGAAAATGAATCTCTTAAAGGTGCTTCCCACTACCCAGTGGCCCTGCACCTCAGGAAGTTCTGGGTTGATGCCTACACACCTAAATGGAACCCTGGCTTCCAAGTGTTGCATGTGTTTGTTTTGAAAGAAATTACACAGGAGTTCCACTCAAAAGGTGAAGAGACCCTGCAAATGAAGAAGCCACAGCTCCCAGCAGTTTGACTTCGGGGTAACTCACATGCAGAGTGTGCCTAAGGGGAGGTCTGCTGGCCACCTGAGGCATGAACCAGTCCTGCAGATGGCAGTTAAGTCCCCTTCCCATGGCCTCACCACTGCCCCAGCCCTTCCCACCTGGGGAGAGACACTCACTGTGTCGCGGGACGTCTCAGGCACCAGAGGCTCCTCCTCTACTTCCCGTGGCATGGACGTGCTCAAGTCCATTGTGGAGCTCACTGTGTCCTTGGACCAGGACTCTTGGATGGTTCCCAGCTTCTCATCTAGGATCTTGGGGTCCAAGGTAGGAAGAGCCTTGCTGTTGTTTGGTGTCAAGAAGTTTTCTGGTCTCTGAGAAGAGAAGGTGCGGAGAAACTTTGGAACAGGCTCCTTCTCTCTGCCCATCTACCATAAGCACACCTTCTACACCCCAAGCCTCTCCTCCTCATGGCTCAGGAGGCCCTGCATGGCTGGCCCGTGCACACCTCATACCATCTACCCCTTGCTCACTGGGCCCCAACTACATGGCCCTTGCTGTTCCTCCAACAAGCCAAGCTCTCTCCTGCCTCAGGGCCTTGGCATTTGCTGTTCTCTTCCTGGAGGTCCTCAGGGATCTTTACATGGCTGTCTCCTTCTTATCATTCAAGTCTTAGCCCAAATGCGACCTGCTCAGGGGTTCCTGCCTTTTGAGATAGAGGCCCCCTCTATCTAAAGTAATCCCAGTTCCAATATACTCTCTATTCATTTATCCCCTTTTACTGTGTTCATAGCACTTACTCTACCAGAAAATTTAAAAATGCATTTACTTCTTAACTGCCTCCCCAGGAGTCCCATGTCAGCAAGGAACCTTGTCTATCCCTAGTGTCTGGCTCATTGTAGGCACTCAATACATTTTTGGTGGAAGAATAAATGAACTATGCCATCTCTGACACCCAAACTTGGTGCAGCAACAACAGCTTCTAAAATCCTCTACTCTTTTGACACCCTTTGCTATGTAGACCTATTTTCCATTTCTTTTTTTTTTTTTTTGAGACGGAGTCTCACTCGGTCGCCCAGGCTGGAGTGCAGTGGCTGAATCTCAGCTCACTGCAAGCTCCGCCTCCCGGGTTTACGCCATTCTCCTGCCTTAGCCTCCTGAGTAGCTGGGACTACAGGCGCTCGCCACCTCGCCCGGCTAGTTTTTTGTATTTTTTAGTAGAGACGGGGTTTCACTGGGTTAGCCAGGATGGTCCTGATCTCCTGACCTCGTGATCCGCCCGTCTCGGCCTCCCACAGTGCTGGGATTACAGGCTTGAGCCACCGCGCCCGGCCCTTATTTTCCATTTCATCTCCTCTATCATCCTTCAATCTTACCACCCATTAAGCAGAGAGTCTCTCCTCTCTGTATATTCTGATGAGCCTTCATCTCCCTCCATGTTTTTTTCCTGTTCTCCTTCTCCCTTGGCAGGATTATCACTCTCATGTGTCTAAAGTCTGATGCCACTCAAATACCAGCCTCCCCACCACCCAAGGATGCCTTGACGTCTCAGCTCACACTGACTTGTAGATTTTCTGGGTTCTTCTGATCTAGCAGTTGGCTGTCTGTGCTTTCATGTTGCTCTCTAAGCTATTTTCGTTTTTCTTTTCTTTTCTTTCTTTTTTTTTTTTTTTTTTTTTTGAGACAGAGTTTTGCTCTCTTACCCAGGATGGAGTGTAGTGCCATGATCTCAGCTCACTGCAGCCTCCACCTCCTGGGTTCAAGCAATTCTCCTGCCTTAGCCTTCTGAGTAGCTGGGACTACAGGCATCCGCCACCACACTTGGCTAATTTTTGTGTTTTTAGTAGAGATGGGGTTTCACCATATTGGCCAGGCTGGTCTCGAACTCCTGACCTTGTGATCTGCCCGCCTCGGCCTCCCAAAGTGCTGGGATTACAGGCATGAGTCATTGTGCCTGGCTGCTATTTTTGTTTTTGTTTTTTAAATAAAACTTTAAGTTCCTTGGGCTTAGGGACATGTCTGTGCTCCCTTTGGGGAGGGGTTACTTTAAAGCCCTGTTGGAAATTCATGGTTATCTCTAAAACATACTCATTGTTCAAAGAATCATGCAGTCCTAGGGTTTTCAGGGCCCTCAAAGGTGAGCCAGTTCCACCCTGCACCAGCTGTTGGAATCCTCTCTTGGCTGCATAGCAGACAAATTATTCCACTGTCTGGAGTCTTGTGCTAGAAATAAATAGAGCAACGGGCACACTGCCAACTCGTACAGATGCGCTCAGAGTTGGAGGTGCCCTGGTGTTTGACCCTGAACAGCCAGAGAGGGAATGAGTGCAGGTGGGCCTCTTTTTAAGTGGTTCTTCTATAGGAAAGTCCATGCATACTAACTCAATGAATTGGGACAAGGACCCTTCACTTTACCGCTGAAATTCTTTAAGTAATTATTCTTTTATGCCACTTTCAAATAAACTTTGCTGTGCAGAAATTCATTAAGGCGAAGACGTTTCTGGCGATGTCTATAGAGTAAGGGACAGTCACCCAAGTACATACAGGTATTTGGCTAAGTCTGGGCTCTATATCCCCCAACTCCCCATCAAATGGGTGCAAACTAGACAACGCCAAAGAGAAAGCAGCTATAACAAGACTGTGGGAATGGGAAGAGTGGGACACTGGGGGACCCTGAGGCTGATTTTGACAGGCCACCTACTGCACTTCATGATCAAGACTCCTGGGCCTGTTTTGTCTGTGGGCATCAGGCCTGGCCGTTTCTCCCACCTGGTCCTCTCAGTAGCTATGGCTCATGGAGGGCGGGTTTCACTTGGAGGTTCCCCACTGACGTGAAGACACCCAGGGTAGCATCTGAGTCAGATGGTTTAGGGTTTTTGGGCCATGTGTTTTAGATAGGAAAAAATACCACATCTGTCTCCTTCTCAGAACAGCTGAACACCAGATTGACTGCAGAGGAAGAGCTACAAAATGTGTATTGTGTGGATGGATGAATGGGTGGGTGGATGAATGGATGGATGAATGCAGGAGAGAATGAAGGAAAGCATAAATACAGGGCAAAGACCATCTTCCCATTGACCAGGTGGCCCCTGGGGCTGGGGTGAGATGCTGATTCAGGACCTATAATGACATTTCTGCTCATTTCCAGGCAGAAAGCCAATCTCCATGCCCTGGATTTCATAGACTGCCATCTAATCCAGTTAGGAGAGGAAGTAGAAGTAATGAAATCAAGGGAGAGGTCTCTAGAGGTGCCCCCATCAGTACTGAAAGCAGGGACAATTGCAAGGGAGTTCCCTCCCCCACAGCCTGTCTCCCTGACATCCACTCAGTGTGGCCCCAGCACCAGATGGGTCAATGCAATAACCCAGAGCTGATGTTCACTGAGCCCCTGGTCAGAGCTGAGCTGGGCACTCACCAGGTACTTTTATGTGGATTCTGAAATTTACCATGTATAATCCATTTAATTTCATCACAAAGCTAAAATAAAGGTGAGAACAACCCCTCAGTCCAGACCAGTGCCTTTACCCTATCAGTCTCTTAGGGGGTGATGTGGGGGTGGGCTCTGGGAAGGAGGGCAGGCAAGGCAGAGTATCTATGGACTTTAAGTCTATCCTGCCCATCCCTGCTCCAGTCACCCTTCCTGTAGTGCCTGCCAGACTCAATGGTTCTGTCCTGCCCTACCCTGGGGTTGACCCTGGCCAGGATCTGCTCCCATGGCCCCTCCATGCCTGTACCTCCCCACCCTGCATGTCTCTGCCCACCTTCCCATTCCCCTGTCCCATTCAACTTTGCCAGGATCCATCTGGCCTGGGATTTGGAGGCAAGGTGGAGAGGTAACCTTTATAGTGAAATCTTTAGACCTCTAAACAGCACAGATCCTGCAGGGCACCTCAGAGGGAGTTGCTTTTGTCATGTGAGGTGAGGGGCACCAAGAGACCCATCATGTCTAAATTCTCCCTAATAGTTCTCCTTCTTTAGGGTCAGCATTACATCTCCAGACTCCACAGCTTCAATCAGCTCACATTTGGGGGAGGAAATTATGCCCTCACCCCCTTGCTTCTCAAGGAAGGGAGCTTGCCTGAGACCACAGAGAGGGCCAGGCTGCTCGAGACCATAGAAAGAGCCAACCCATAGGAGATGGTGAGTCAGTGAAGGATGGGGAGAGCCTTGGAGACTAACTCATCCCAAGACTAACTCCTCCTAATCAAGCCCAGCCTTGCCTCACTCTCCTTTCCTCCAGGTAGGGTGGGAGCTGCTGGCCCACCCCACAAGCCTGCGTGTTTGTTTCTGTATTTGACAAGCCTTGCCTGCTGGGGCAGCTTGGGGCTGACAAGTGGCCCCTGTCCCTGTGGCTTCGTGGCTGTAGCACATCCTGGTTCATTAAGACTGTAATTGGAGATTGGCTTTGAAAGCTCAAAGAGATGCATGGCCACGCACTAGCTCAGACTCAGCATTCAGCCCACTGCTCCCTGTGTTGCTGCATCTGCCCACACCACATATAAGTGCCATGGTTGGGGAGAAGACACGCCTTCCTCACTCCTCCCAGCACTCACTGTTGCTAGCAGAGTTGGGTCTGTTGAGACAGACCAGGCCAATGGCATCACAGGCTTGAGGCTTCTTAGGTCAACTGTCTCCCTCCTCCCCACAACATCCTCTGCCTTCCTCCTACCCATTCCATCCCCTAGATCCCCAGTCATGCAAAATGCAACAGTTTCAGCCTGCCCCGCAATTACAGACTAGCCAGGCTGCAGCTGCTGTCCTTGGTGCTGAAAGTGCCCGCCTTCCGGCCTGCTTGCGTCTCGCCCCGCCCTGAGCCTTCTCGCTGGAGCGCACATGCTCTTAATTCAATTAGCTGGCCCTGAACCCTCCCCAGGGGGCCTGGAGCGGAAACTGACAAATTCTGTTTAACAAAGACATTTGTCCCTCGCCCTGCCGGCTTTGGGCTCTGCCCGCCTGTATCCCGCTCATTAGGTATCTAACAAAGTGAGTCCCAAGAAATCTGCTTCCAATCGCTAGTAATTCAGGAGGCCTGATGCAATTTTCTCCCTGATAAGGGTGTCTCGCCCACTGGCAAGCGCTGTAATGAGCCCTGTGCAGCAGCTCCCCGATCAGTCACTGCTTTGTCATTTCCTGTGGCTGCAGTTGTAGGTTCTTATCTCTTCAGCTGTAGGCGAAGCTCAGACAACAGGCCCCTCCAAGAGGGCTTGCTGCCTCCCCTGCATATAGCGAGCCTCATTTATGGCATCCTGCATGCTCTTGCAGCTGCAGTGGTTTGAAGCTCTGAGTTTGTCTCCCAGCCAAGAAGGACTCCAGTGTTAATCCTTGGTGGGACCATGATTCATTTGCCAGAAAGTGGTGTTTGTTAGAGGGTTAATCCCAAAGCAAGTTGTGAGGCCAGGAGAGCTGAGCCACTGATAAGAATTTTTAAAAATTCTGTTGAGGATTTTAGTATGGAAGTCCTGCCTGTGACTCAGTGGTTTGACTGTGGGCTCACTCTTGCCACCCTGAAACCTGGCTTTCTGAATTTAATTTTTTCCCTTGGGTTCCTCTATTCTTATGCAGAGAGACTTTTCCAACATAGTTGAGATCACATCCTACTGCTGCTCCAAGACCTTTCTTAGTTTCCTGCCACTTTATGACAAAGCCCTCACCCTGCACCCTAACACCCAGGTCTTCTACAATCTAGACTTCATCTAGCTTTCTAGTCTTACTGCCCATTACAGTTCCCATATGTCATGTGCTCCAGACACTGTCATGCCTCCATGTCTTTGCATGTGGGGGTCCCTTTGCCTGAAGCACCATTGCTTTGCCAATTTCCAACCCACTATTTGGAACAGAGCTCAAACCATGCCTTTCTGTGACACTTCTCCTGACCTCTGTATACTCAATGCACCAATGTCAACCAGGACCCTTAGTAAGATGGGTGGTAGTGATCTGTTGGGGTGCTTTACTGCTCGGCACAGGTTAGAAATCTAATAAATGGCTTTGGGAGGTCAAGGCAGGCAGATTATGAGGTCAGGAGTTTGAGACCTGCCTGGCCAACATGGTGAAACCCCATATCTACTAAAAATACAAAAATTAGCTGGGCATGGTGGCGGGCACCTGTAATCCCAGCTACTGGGGAGACTAAGGCAGGAAAATCGTTTGAACCCAGGAGGCGGAGGTTGCAATGAGCCAAGATCATGCTATTGTGCTCCAGCCTGGGAGACAGGCCGAGACTCCGTCTAAAAAAAAAAAAATAAAAAATAAATCTAATAAATGGTTAATGAATGAATGACCTTGGCTGGGCCAGCGATACATCTTGGCTGAAGGGACTGAAGGGAGGTCTATGCTAAGGTGGTTGGGCTTTGAGTAGGGGGGAATCCCAAGACCAACTCCCATTTTCTGAGAAGTTTTGTCTAGAAGCTTCTGCCATGTCTCTCTCTATTCCTTCCCTCCCCCTTCTTCAATCTACCAATTATGCACTGGGCTCACAGGGAGAGCAGAGCAAGGGAAGGGAGTGTCCAAAGTCCAGTTTCCTCAGTCATCTCTGCATTCTGACTTAATATACTCCATCTGCAGCCGGGAGTTGTAGGCTCACATTCTCAAGGCAACACTGGGTCCTGTGGTTGGTGAGGCATTTTAAAAAATAATTGAGACAGGGTCTCACTCTGTTGCCCAGGCTGGAGTGTAGTGGCACCATCATAGCTCACTGCAGCCTAAACCTCCCACGTTCAAGCAATCCTCCTGCCTCAGTGCCCCCAAGTAGCTAGGGCTACAGGTGCACAACACCATGCCTGGTTAATTTTTGTGTTTTTAGTAGAGATGGGGTTTTGCCATGTTGCCCAGGCTGGTCTCAAACTCCTGAGCTCAAGTAATCTGCCCATCTTGGCCTCCCAAAGTGTTGGGGTTATGGGCGTGAGCCACTATGCCCAGCCTGATGAGGCATTTGAGATGAGCTAAAGCAGGTCTTCTGAATGACTAGCAATTGGAAGCAGTATGCCTCTGGGTCCAGCCCTTCCCACTCTGGCCTGCGAGCTCCTAGGCTCCACAGCCTCCAACTCAGGGCAGGGTACATTGAGGACTTTAGCAAATCTGGCTTCTGGAGAGATGATTGTCTGTCACTTTTCCCATTTCTTTATTCTCGGAAAATTGCAGTGAGACCAGATGTGGTGCTGGCGATGTTTATCTTCAGCACTTGACAAGGCCTCCTGATGTCTTTATGGATGTGAAGCTGGTGGAGCAGCTGTCATGAGGGGCGGGTGCCGAGTGATGGGTTCACAGGGCTCTACCATCTCCCCTCCCCCAGGAGCCCTGTCCTCATCCCTGATGAGTTCAGCACGTTTGTCAGAAACCTGGGTGAACGACACTAAGAGATCCTTTACCGAGCATCTGCAGGACACTGTGTTAGGCATCTGCACATGCTCCCTCATTCAATCTTCACTATGTTCCTGGCTGGTAGGGATTACAATCCCCTTTTATGGATGAGAACAGTGAAACTCAGGATGGCTAAGATCAAATGGAAGATCCAGATTCAAGCCCAGGTCTACAGGATTACAAGGTGGACACTGCAACACTTCAAGTGTCCTGGCCACCTCCACGGATGACCTGAAGCTTGGGGTTGGGGGTACAGATCGGACTGTGTGTTGCATGATAGAATCAGGGTCCAGAATGATCTCAAGCTTAGAAGATGGGCTGAGATGAAAAAGGTGAAACACCACAGGGGAGAAACCCTGTCTAAGTTCAATATAGAACAGCAGGGAGGCAAGATGCACACATGTTGCCTACTGATGTGCCAGAGTGAGACTCTGGCTCTAAACGGACCCTCACTGCTTTGATAAATGCTAAAATAGAACCAAAGCTAGGCTTCAGCTGCACCAAAGGGGAGAATGTATTCAGAGAGAGGGAGTGATGGTCCTACTCTACCTCTAATGCTGATTAGGCCCCACAGTTTTGGGGGATACTTTAAGAGGAATGTTGTCAAGAGGAGACAACCAGCAGGACAATAATCAGAAACCAAGTGCTACAAAGAGGAAGAGGAAAGAGAGTGGGTTCAGACTCGAGATGCCATAAATAGTTTGCAAATGTCAGTAGGGCTGACATGGTCACAGGCCCTGACTTCTCTGGAGCGGGCCTCTGGGAGGAAAAGGCAGGGCCAGAGGGAGGAAACTGAAGAGAGACAGAAGACAGAAGGAAGTTTAAAAAGGAGCTAGTAGAGGATGGAGAGGCCTTTCTGGGTGGTAATGAGCTCTCTGTCATGGGAAATGACCAAGTAGAGTCTGTCAAACTCTCTGTGTCTGTTCTGCAGGGACTGTTCAGCTCCTTCTCTGGAGTGGGGAGCATGGGAGTTGCAAGATCACCAAGGGAGGCCAGTATTGTCCCCAAGGCAGGGAGCACTATGGGGAGATTCAGGCATTCTGGAAAGCAGGTAGGAGCCTCCCTCATGGCAGCGTAGGAGGAGAGGTGGGATGGCCAGCCCTGCTCCCACACTGAGAGTCCGTGATCTGGGGGCCAGGTTGGCCTTGTGAAAGCACAGACTCTCATGTCTCTCCCGCCCCATTCTAAGCTTCCTTTAATTTGTTTGTTTTTTGTTTTTTGAGACAGAGTCTTGCTCTGTTTCCCAGGCTGGAGTGCAGTGGCACGATCTTGGCTCACTGCAACCTCCGCCTCCTAGTAGCTGGGATTACAGGCTCCTGACACTACACCCGGCTAATTTTTGTATTTTTAGTAGAGACAGGATTTCTCCATGTTGGCCAGGCTGGTCTCGAACTCCTGACCTCAGGTGATCTGCCCACCTCAGCCTCCCAAAGTGCTGGGATTACAGGTGTACAGATTTTAATCTCTCCAGAGCCACTGCACCCAGCTCTAAGCTTCCTTTGGATGGGAAGGGAAGAGCTCTACACTGGACCTAGAACCTGAGCAGGTGAGGGAAAGGGCACCTGTTGGCAAGGGGTGGATCTGTCTCCTCTGCCTCCTGCCAACTGACCTGAGGCAATGAGAGGACAGGCGGGCAGAGGCTTTGTGTGTGGGAGGGAGGGCAATGAGGGATGGTGTGAGATGGCGGCAGGGAAAGGGTCTCTTTCTCTGGATCCATCCTTATGGTAGTGTTTTCAGAGATGGAGTCTTGTGGGTGGGAACAGCCTTCAGAAGGCAGAACCAGTGGAGGAGACAGCTGTACTGTTCTGGGCACTGGCCCATTCAGGCTGCTGTGCTTGGGGAAGAAATGGAGGGAGGTTTGTGTTGTGGTTTCTCTAAGGACTAGCCCAGGAGTGTCATGTGTGGCTTACAAAAAATCTATAAAAATTTTTCAGAAGCCAGCGTAATGCTGCCTGTCCCCTGCCCTCTCCTCTGTATTTGCTAAGTGGCCACTCGTCCTCACTTTGGGCTGGTCTCCAGAGAGATCTTTGTAACTAGTCTGAAAAGAAGCCACCAGAGTAGCATCAAAGACTTGCCCCACTCCCTCCCTGTGAGGGGAAGAGGGAGGGGGAAGGTCAGATGGGACCATGGCAGCTGCCCCTGCCCTCAGTGGTGGCAGCAGGTGTCACCACCACCTCTCCTCAAATGTACCCTCTCTATACTCCCAGGAAGCCAGGGGGTTTCAAGTCCTCCCAGCATGTCTGGGGGCTGTGGGCAGAGGAGGGTGTGGCCACCCATCTGAGAGGCCCTACTTCTGCCTGGTGCCCCATCTGGGCAAGGCGATGGATCCCAAATCTTAAACCCAAGAAGAGAAACGTTGCTGTATACCAAGATGACGGCATGAACTTGTCCCACCTCATGGGGAGGTGCATTCCAGGCAGAGAGGCAGGAACCGATGAATGAGCACCTACTGCGCGCATCCCAGGTTCCAATCCACATGGTCAGCCCAGAAAACCTGGTAAGTGTGGGCCTCACTTCAAAGAGGCTAGCTGCAAGCTGGAGGGCACCCAGGATACTGTGGGATCTCGAAACCAGTTCATTAAGAGAGCCAAGCTGCTTTGCCTGGGGAAGTGTAGACTCCCCGGGGACCACATCACACTCTTCAAAGAGAAGAGGCCGAGATCAGAGGGGGAATGGAGGAGACCAAAGTGTGTGTGTATGTGTTTATGTGTGTGTGTATGTGGAGTGGCCATAGGCTCATGGAGTTTTTTGTTTTTTGTTTTTTGTTTTTTTTTTTTTTTAGACAAAGTCTTGCTCTGTTGTCCAGGCTGGAGTGCAGTGGCGCCATCTTGGCTCACTGCAACCTCTACCTCCCAGGTTCAAGTTATTATCCTGCTTCAGCCTCCCAAGTAGCTGGGATTACAGGTGCCCACCACCACAGCTAATTTTTGTATTTTTAGTAGAGACAGGGTTTCACGACGTTGGCCAGGCTGGTCTTGAACTCCTGACTTCGTGATCCACCCGCCTCAGCCTCCTAAAGTGTTGGGATTACAGGCGTGAGCCACCACACCCAGCCAAACTCATGGATTTTTAGAGCCTAATCGATCTCAAAGGCCAGCCCCCACTGAATGTGCAATAAAGGGAAGTTTTCTGTGTGTATGTTTTTGTATATGAGTGTACATGTTTTTCTAGTTTTTGTGTGATCTGTGTGTGTTCATATACTCACCTACACACACAAACCATCTTAAGGCAGATCACTTTAAGCAGCAAATGACTAGAGAAGTCCCACCAGAGGGTAAAAAATGAACCTATCACGAACCAGCCACCTTCAAGTGCAATATTCCAAACCAGAGACCAACACCTCTTGCCATTCACTGAGACTGCAGGCTTTGTTATCTTGTCTGCCCTCAAAAGTGTTGGTTGACTATGGGATCTATGTAGGAGGCTTGCTGGGGTTGCCCTGCAGCCTCAGGGGCAAAGCCAGGAGCTTGGGGCAGAGGGAGGGCCCCAGGAGGCAGGTTGAGCTCAATGTAGGGTGGCCATTTCTACCACTCAGTCATGGGAAGGCCTGTTCCTGGAGGTAGTGAGCTCTCCATCACAGCAGCGCAGGAGAAGAGGCTGGGATGACCACTTGCTGCCAAGGAGATTGCCGTCCAGGGTGGGCTGTTGAGAGAGACATCTTCTGTCTCTGCCTATTTGCAAATTTCGCCATGCTGGTTCTGAGAGCCCTGAGAATGGGTGATGTGGGGGTGGTGGGTGTGGGGAAGCTGTGTTCACCAAAATGTCCAATTATCCAGGACAGCCTGTGCCCGAAACTCCTGGACATGGAGGCTCATAGGGGAAGCCCTATGTCCTCGGGCTGGGGCTGGGCCCAAATAGGGCATGCACATTCATTTCTCCTGAAGCATTTCCGCTCTGTGGCAGCACTGATCACGTCTGACCACGTGCAAAGAGCTGCCCCTAGGATGGAGTTGTTGACCATGTGAATAAGGGGCCTGAGAGGCCCACTATCACAAGCCTCGGCAGCTAGAGTGTCCACAGGACTCTAAGACCTCCAGGTGTCAGGTGGTGTCTTCCGGACCCATTGTGCAATATTTGATTTAAAGGGTGGAAGAGTTGATGGCCCCAGCCCTGCCGCTGCCTTCCCGAAGTCTAGGATGCAGAGATGAATACCAGGTACCTTCCATGATGAAGTCGCAGGCAACACTTTAGGCGCAACAATAAGGGGGCAGAAACCTGATCTCTGTTATAGCAGCTTAGCTCATAACTGTACTCAGCTACCATGAGGAGTCCAAATAGCCCCTTCAAGGACTCCGTATCATGTGACCTTGTTTGAATTTCCTCAGACCCCTTATCATTAGCTGATATCTGCTTATGAACTATTTGTTTATTGTCTGTTCCATACTCCCTGCTAAGAACGCAAGCTTTACGAAGACAAGGCCTTATTGGTTTTTTTCTTCTTCTTCAATGTAATATTCCTAAAATCCAGAACAGCAATTGCTCATAGTGGGTGCTTCATAAATGTTTGCAGTTGCATAGAGAACAATGATGGTATTGCAGTGAAGGTGGTAATGAGGGGTGGAGAAGGGGATGGGGCCCTTTAGACTTAGCTGCAATGCCATCTGACCTGTTCATGAATTCTCAACACTTTTCTGTCATTCCTTAGGGAGAAGGATGCCAAAAGGGCTCAGACACTAGAGAGCCATGTCCAAGCCCAATGAAGGTGTGAGCTCAAAGCAGAATGAGGTCCATGGCTGCCAACCCCTCATTCTCCCCATTTCAATCCACAATGGCAGCCAAAATTCTACTTCTTGCCTTGCATAGTTCCTGACATGCAGTGACTCCTCATCAAATATACATGGAATAAAAGAATGAATGAATGGGTGCTGTGGCTGCAAGGACTTCACGGTGAATTTAATTTAACCACATTAGCACTTTATACTCAGGCTTCTAACCTGGTCTTTAAGATTCTGGAATCAAAGGGAGTCAGTTATTGGCCAATTCTTGGATAGTTTACCAAGAAATATTTCCACTACAAAGACATTTAGCTTCTGTGTGTGCCACTACAGGTGTGAAAACGCCTGTGTGTCAGTTTGCATGTATGTGAGAGCATGTACATATGCATTAAGTGTGTGCGTCCTTCTTGCCAAGGTATGTGCGCACACATCTGTGTGTCTGTGACTGTGTGTAGATATTCACATGTGATTAATGACAGCTTATATGTACAGTGTGCGTGTGTGTGTGTGTGTGTGCGCGCGCGCACGCGCGCATTCTTGGCTGTAGAATCTGAATTTCTGCTAGTACTGTTTTCCTGGTACACACCCAATCCTGATCCCCTTTCTTTTCCTTTCTTCTCAGAAATCCATTACTAAAAGGTTTTTTACCCGCCTCCAGGGGGAGGGGGTTGGGGGAAGGAGACGCTAAAATCACAAGGCCTAGATCAAAACACTCAGCAGCTAAATGAATTCGGCAGCATTTTCCCGCATGACTTGGAGGGATAATTTAGTGAGGCCGCCAGCTGGAAGGAAAGGGATTAATTCTGCACTTAGCACAGCTCCGGTGAATAATTCATTACTGGAGACCTTTGTGCCCAGCCCCTGGGCAATTGGGAAACTGTTCTGCCCACCTGCCTGTTGCCTGCCTGGGCCCACTAGTCAGTCCCCTGACAAGGGGCACCTGACGCTCCTTTTAGTCCTAGGATACATATGCCCAGTGGAAGGGGCAGGAGGCAGAGGGAGGTGGGGAGGGGCTGGCAGTGGCCAGTGGCCACAGGCAGACTCTATACCTTGGGAAGAGGCCCCAGAGGTTTGGGCTCCAAACTGGGAAGTTTGTGACCTTTCTCTCCAAGATTCTGCTGCCTCTTTCTTGGGGTTTGTTGCTTCTACCCTTGAGAGGGCAATCCTGAATACCTATAGCAGAGAGTGCCAGTGGGGGTCTCAGACCCTCTCCAGAGGCCTTGTAAAAGCACTTTCAGGCTGGTACCAGCCCAGATATACTCCTCATACTCCACACCATAGGATTGCCTGTGTTCTTCATGAGTGAGGTCACAGAGCCAAGAGCTGGTGGATATTTTTCCTGCGTGGGAAGAAGGCAGGAGTGGGTTGGTGCGGACATTAGTCCCTGCAAACACTTTCTGGGTTCATGGTCCTAAACTACCCACATCCCAGCACCACTGAGAGGAAAGGGGGAAAGTCCAGCGGGTGCCTGGCATGTGCACTGCAGCCAAGTGAGCAGGGTCTAAGCTGGGCTGAGACCAGGTGTAGCTAGCTAGAGGGATCGAGGCTCATCCAGCAGGCAGGGCTCAGCCCTGGGTGTCTTCACATTTGGACCAACCCAGCTGTGGTAGACAGAATTCCAAAAACAGGCCTCCAAGATTTTACACCCTCATTCTTGGAACCCGTGAATATGATGACTGATGAACCTGGGATGATGTTTGTTATACGTCACTGTTGACTTTAAGACAGGCAGATGATTCGAGTGGCCTGACCTTGTCATACCAGCCCCTCTAAAAGCACTTCTAAAAGTTTTCTGTGGCTGCTGACAGAAGAGGAAGTCAGAGTTTTGAGGTGTGACGGGGACTGCACATGCCTGCTGGCTTAAGATGAACGGGGCCATTGTGAGGGAGCATGCGGGCGTCCTTCAGGAGCTGAGAGCCGCCCCGGCTGACAGCCTGCAAGGAGACCGGGCTGTGAGTCCGCCACTGCGGGGAACTGGATTGTGGTGGCTACCTGAATGACCTTGGAAGCGGATTCCTCCCCAGAACCCCCAGAAAGGAATGCGACCCTGCCAACATCTTGATTCCAGCCACCCTGTGTCACAGGACCTACCTATAGAAGTGTCAGCTAATAAATGGGCGTGATTTTAAGCTGCTAAGTTGGTTATAAAGCAATAGAAAACTGATATCCTAGCTCACCCTCGCAGAACCTTGATCCCAGTGAGCCAGACTTGGCTTGGGCTTGGTCAGAGGCTGACTCCCAGGTCTGCGTGGCCCTCTGCTCGCAGCTCTCCTCTTCCTAATCTCAGCGTTCTCTCTGTTTTTCTGGAGTCTCAAATCACCCTTAGATGCTTCCATCCAAAGTAGTAGTCCCATTCCCCCGGAAGTCCCTGAACAAAGCCAGCAATTGTGAAGGAAGTTGGATCTCACTAACATGTGCCTGCTGGCCCTGACCCTCCCCTGGCCCACAGCCTTACCTCGGAGGAAAGCAGCTGGAAGGAGAGATCCACTGTGGGGGCCTCACCATTGATAGTTTTCAGGCTGGTGTCCTGGGGAGGAGAAGGGAGCACTCAGATCATGCTGGCCAGGGCAGCTTCCGCCTCTGCCCCACCTACTGTTCTGGAGTTCTCTGGAAGGTGTCACCTGGGGGCTGTACCTAGGAGGGTGGGAGGGAGGTGGGAGCTGGCCTCCTGCTTCTGCAAACCACCTCCACACCATTCCTTCTAAACCCCTCTAGAGACCTGTCTGGCACCACTAGGCTCATCTGACAGAGAGATTCTCACTTGTTGAGGTCTATTATGTCAGGATGGCCAGAAGTATTTTAGGGGAAATGGTGGCATAGAAATAGAGAACGATGGTAACAATATTATTCATTCTTGTTGAGAACTTATTCTAAGTGCTTTCCATGGGTTTTCTCATGAAATCTCACAGCAACGCTATGAAAAAAGTGCTATTGCCGTGTACTCATTTTACAGGCAAGGAAACTGAGGCATTGACACTTTAAGTAGTTTTCCCATGGTCATGTTAGCTGGTATGTGGTGGAACCAGAATTTGAACCCAGACAGTCTGGTTCTAGAGCCTGAGTTCTGAACTCTCTTGTTACACACAGAAATTGTGTACTTGGCATGCTGCTCCTGTTTTAGAGACGAGGACTCTTGTGGTTAAGCAATGTGCCTGAATTTCCACAGTGAGGATGGGGCCAAGACAGGATTTGAACCTGGGTCTGGCTGGCTGAAAGCCTGAGCACTTATACTGTCTCATGGGGTCTCCCTGTACTTGTCTCCCAAGTTGCTCAGGGGCAATTTCTCTGGCTTGGTTCGTCATAGTCCCAGAGGCAAGACTGGCTTCTGGGGTTTCAGGGAGCTCCTCACTCCCAGACTGGGTGGCTTCCCTGGTGGGTGCCTTGACAGAAGCTCCTAGAGAAGCCAAATTCTCCTATGGAGGTGTGGTGAGGTGGGGCAGGGTGAGGCAGGGTGGGGCCAGGTGGCATGCCAGGGGCCCAGTTCAGGGCAGGGGGCTCACCATGATGGGGAGCCGCTCCACGTGAAGCCCATCTAAGCCTTTCCCTGTCAGCATCTTCTGGTACAAACGGCTCTCTAGCGGCAACACAGAGATGCCCAGGGGCTGGTCGAGGGTCCACGGCTGGCTGCCTTTCACTGTGTGGGAGGGATCAACTGGGGCTCCTGCCAAAGCCCCCACTTCGGCCTCTGCTTTAATACCTGACATCCAGTCCTCCTGTCTCCCACCGCCTGCTTTCCTGCCTCCTGGCCTTTCCCTGCACATACATCCTCTTCTCATCTTTAGGGCTTTGTGAATTCAAAGCTAACTCGAAACATACTCTGTGTGTCTGGGAATTTATATACATCAACCTAGTCTCTGCCCTTTGGGGGCTTCAATCCCACCGTGCAGAAGACTGTGGATCAGCTGGTCTCTGAAGCTCATCTTCCTCTCCCCTCTCTGTGAGTTCTGAGGGCTCCAGCCCTCCCCCATCACTGATGGGTGCAATAAAACAAAGCTTGAGGCTAAGACCTAGTATGGGACAGGCCCACGTGTCCTGGCCTGTGGACAAGGAATGCAGCCAGCTCTCCTCCGCCTGCACTAGGAAGCTGCCTGGGCACCTGGGAACCATCCAGCCCTGTGGGAGGCAGAGGTGGGATGGTCTGAACACCCTTTCATAATACAAATCTCCTGAGGCATGGCTGCCCTGGTGAGGCACCAGGGGTCACGTACTTGAAGCTGAGGAGTAGTACTCCAGCACCAGGGCTGTGTCTTCTGAGAAGTTGGTAGCTCCATCTCGGCCTTGGAAGAGGAAGGACTGATTCCATAGGGGCTGCTCTGGGGGTCCCCCAGGCTTGGACAGCTGGAGGGAGAAGGTAGGAGCAGGTGGTGGGGGCCACAGCTTCTCCCAAATCAAGGCATACTCAGATATTTGGTTGTGTGTATCTATATTTGTCACAAAGTTTCTCCCAGTTATAAAAGCAAGCTGACTGGGCGTGGTGGCTCATGCCTGTAATCCCAGCACTTTGGGAGGCCTAGGCAAGTGGATCACTTGAGGTCAGGAGTTCAAGACCAGCCTGGCCAACATGGCAAAACCCGTCTCTGCTAAAAATACAAAAATTAGCCAGGTGTGGTGGGGGACTCCTGTAATCCCAGCTACCCAAGAGGCTGAGGCAGGAGAACTGCTTGAACCCCGGGGGGTGGAGGTTGCAGCGAGCTGAGATTGTGCCACCGCACTCCAGCCTGGGTGACAGAGGGATACTCTGTCCCTAAATAAATAAATAAATAAATAACTGCAACACACACGTAATAAATACATTTAGGAAAATACAGAAACATAGGAAGAAGAAAAACACCTCCGGTGTTCCTACGATAAACACAGTTCATAAAACTGTGCTTCTTCCTAGATTTTTTCTGTGTGTACTTTATGTATAATCGCCATTCTAGCATCCTGCCTTTTTCATTTACCAGTAAAACCTAAGCATATCCAAAGTCACAGAAAACTCGTCACCCATGACTTTAGTAACTTCAGGATATTCTGTCATGTCCGAGTGCCCTGATGTCTCCCTTCCCATTTTTCCCTTTAATAACACTGCATTGAACGTTCTCTGCTACATATCTTCATATCGCAAATTACTTCCTTAGTACAATTTAGTACCTAAAATGGAATTGCTGGGTTATAGGACGTGTGTATTTGAGGACACCTTATTCATTATTGGTAAACTGTTTTCCTAAAGTGTTGCACTCGTGTTCACACCCGTGGCTGGTGGTGTCACAGATGCTAAGTTAGACATGACCTCTGTCTTTGTCACCAGCCCCTCTCTGCCCCACACAGTTTCCCTGGCCCCTTGCAGAGGCCAAGACAGCTCTGCAGACTACAGAGCCTCCCTGTGCCCACAGTGTGGGCCAGTGGGAACTCGGGGGACTTGATGGCACCCTAGGCCAGCAGTTAGGGCACACACATGGGTATGATTCAAACAATGAAACAAGACAGTATTAACTGTAGCACTGCCCAATAAGAGAGCTATATGAAATGTTCCTGTGGGTGGTCAGAAAAGCCTCCTTGAAGGAAGCAGAACGAGAGAAAGGCTCTGAAAGAAGGTCTGGCTGGGTGAAGAGAGGGATAAAGGTCTTCAGGATGGGAAAACAGCACAAGCAAACATGTGGAGTGGCACTGAGCACATCTTGTGCAGAGGACGCCTGGAATGAGGAGAGGCTCCAGGGGGAAGCCTGGCATCTGCCAAGGCCAGAAGGTGGGAGATGGGAGATGGCCATCAGCCTGTAACTCCCAGCCGGCAGCCCTGCAGGGTCCCAGCACAGCGCGGGGCTATGGGTCATTGCCACAGACCCACCAAGTGACTGCCTTGCCTCTGTTCCCCAGCCAGGGACTGTCAGCAACAGTAGTGGCCGCTCCCACCTCCTGCTGCCCCGCAGGAATCAGTCATTGCTTGAAAAGGTCAGCACAAATGCACTGCGGCTCCAGGAGTTATTGATGCAGGATCATGAAATATCAGTGTAGGTCCACTCCCCCACAGTGGCAGGGTGCTGATGACAGTCACATTAATGGGCCTGGTTTGTCCAGGCTCAGCTGTGTCTGCCCCTGGCCCTGGGGAGATGGGTTGCAATCACTTCAGGACTAGGGTGCCCTGGACACCTGAACAGAGACTGCAGTGATGGGAGCATCCCACTTTTTACGGGAGCTTGGCCAACAGGTCTGGTGAGAGAAGTTGCTTCTGAGTTCTGTGGGGCTTGGGAGTGATCTTTCAAGATTGATCCCCAAACCATGTCCCTCCCAGAGCCGCCCCATTCTCCTGGGTGCAGGAGGGTCCACCTGGCTGGGACTGTCTGCCAGGCATTGGGGCACCTGTGACTCAGTCCCCTGCTGCCCATACCTTGCTACTGCCCTGGAAGAAGGTTATTTAGTAGATGCTAGCTACCCTTTCTGGGACCTACCCATGTGTCTGTATGGAGCCTATGAAGCCAGAGGTGGTGAGTGGTTGCCTGCCCAATAAGGAACAGCCCTTTCCCTGAGTAGTTTCCCAGGGCAAGTCCCCTAGGAAAGATCCCTTCAGACCTAGGACTGGGGAGGGAGGGTCAGCCTCTCTTGTGTATGTGCAGGCAGGAGTGGTGGGAACTCGAAGTTAGAGGAACTCGAAGTTAGAAGACCTGCAGTCTGATGCCAGAGTCCCGGTGAGGGTGCTGTGGCTGACGAGTGTGCAGGGTGGGGGCTGGGAGAGGCAGGCATTGCCTGCAGATGCTAATGGAAAGGGCCACAGCGGTGGTGGAATTACGGAATGTCATTAACCCTCAGCTGTGATCTTCAGAAAAGCCATTAACCCCCAGCCATGGAGGCAGACCTGCTTCCCCTTGGGGACAGAGCCTTCATTCCATGCCCTCCCAACCCCCCGCCTCATTTCCCCTGGGCCCACGCACACCCACCTCTGCCTGCTCTGCCCAGGCATAGTGGCCCCATCAGGAAGAGTAGTTGTTGGGAGCAGATGCTGGGCTGGGGTATCTAGAGAGATAGGACCCCTTGGCTCTGGGCCTGGGTCTGCCTCAAACTTGCCATGTGACCTTCAAGTCCCTTCTACTCTTTGGGACCTACTTTTCCCCTTATCCAATTGGGATATGCCTCAAACTCCTCCCTTTGAAAGCCTCTTGTGAGGTTAAAGGAGACAATGGATGTTTTGCTGTTAAGATGAAAGTTCAACTCCACTGAACTCAGCAAATGTTGACTCTGGAGGGCTTCTCCATGCCAGATACCTGTGGGGTGCTGCTAGAGCCAGACTCTGCCCCCGACCCTGTAGCTCACCATCTTCCAAGAGGATAGGGGACAGACAGACAGGCAGACAGACAGACAGACACCCACAAACATGTGGAGTCCTAAGCAAGCTGTGGTTGTGGGAGCTGGGGTGTGCGAGGAGAAAGCCATGACTTCTGACCCCATTCCTCAGGGAGGACCTGAAGGACAAGGGCAGTAGGTAAGGAGAGGAAGGCCATTCCAGGCTGACAGTGCAATAGAGGTGGAGGCTGGAGGTGGGAGGGGGCAGCATGGGTGTGGAGAACAGCAAGCCGTCCAGTGGGGCTGCAGAATGTCTGTATGAGCTGGAGCCATAAGCTAGGAGGCTGGAGGGCACAGGGCCTGTGGACCTGGCTGAGAGTGGGGCTTTGCCTTGTCGTGATAGTGACGAGGGGCCCAGGGGAGGGGCTAGGCAGGGGACACCCTGGCTGCTCCTCAGAGAATGGATGGCAGGGACCTGAGGGGAGGCCAGCACTAAGGCAGGGTCTGTGGGGATGGAAGGGGCCCCAGGAGACAAGCCAACTGTGGGGCTGAGAGAGGAGGAGTTGGTGGTGGGCACACATGGCTTCCCGGAACTCCACTCGAACTCTGTAGGAGACCAGAACCATAGGAGCAGCTTTTTGGGCAATGGGCCCCTTCCAAGGTGCTGGGGCAGGAGTAACTTACACCGCCCACCCCATGTTGGTTCCAGCAGGCTAGACCAGGTGAAGTCCGACCTGCCATCTATCCCTTAACTCACCAGTTCAGGCTTTGCCATCACCAGGCTCTACTGAGGGCCACCTAGCCCACCACCATGCCCCTCCCTGCCTCATCGCCAGGAGATGGCCCTTGGGTCCGGGTGGCCCCGCCTCCATAACCTTACACATTAATACCAGCAAGGCAGAGCCACACCCCTCCTCAGTGATTGGCTCAAGGAAGTTCATGTAACCCAATCCCAGCCAATGAGACAGGAAGGAGGTCTGCTGAGGGATGGCTGGGTGAGGTTGGTTTCCAGTTGCTCCTTAAAAGCACCTACAAGAAGACGGGCTGTGGCTGGGTGCGATGCCTCAGGCCTGTAATCCCAGCACTTTGGGAGACCAAGAGGGGCGGATCACCAGAGGTCAGGAGTTCAAGATCAGCCTGTCTAACATGCTGAAACCCAATCTCTACTAAATATACAAAATTAGCTGGGCGAGGTGGCACTTGCCTGTAATCCCAGCTACTCAGGAGACTGAAGCAGGAGAATTGCTCGAACCCGGGAGGCAAAGGTTGCAGTGTGAGCCAGAATCACGCCACTGCACTCCAGCCTGGGGGACAGAGACTTGGTCTCCAAAAAAAAGAAAAAAAAAAGGCTGCCTCTTTTCTGCTGGTCTTTCATTTTATTTGGGTGAGGGGCCCCCATGAGCCATTAGCCAGCTGAAGATGGTAATTTGGGGTGTTGGAAAGATCCTGAGACCTCGAGGACGCTTCTGAGCCTGAGCATCCACCAATTCTGGCAGCATTCTATGTCGTGAGTTGATGTGGTGTGTGACAATATATATCCTTAGTATTTAAGCCGATCCAAGTTGGGGTTTCTGTTACTTGGAGCCAGATGTGAAAAGGGCAGTGGTGAGGCTGGCCTCAGAGGGGACACTGGCACTAGGGGAGGTACAGCTCTGTGAAGAGTGGAACCCATTTAACTCGGACCTGGACACTTTGCAACGATTATCCTTTGAGTTCTCCTTTCAGATTGGAATCAGTGAGTCTGGAGAAAGGAACAGCTTACCAAAGGTCATGCAGCCTGTAAGTCACAGAGTTGAGGTCAAACCCAGGTCAAACAGTGCTTTGCACGGTGACAATTGGTGAGAAATCATAGCCCTCCAAGATGTCAGAGAGGGCAGGCCCTAGAAATTACCAAGTCCAATCCCACCCCCTCAACTGTAGAGATGAGGCGACTGAAGCTCAAAGGGGACAGAGCAGGGGTCTGTGTGAGGTCTTAGCCCAGGCTGCTGGCTGGTGCCCCTCCAGATAGGACTCTGCCCAGGCAATCCCCACCCCTCCTTACCACAGCAGCCTGCCCCTGTTCTGTCACTGCTGCACCTGGGCACCTCTGTGCCGGCTGCCAGCAAATTCTCAACTTGGCCCAGCTGCCACGGGGTTGGGTGATGTTCAACAGGTGTCCTGCCATTGCTGGACCGGGTCCCACACATGCAAAAGGCATTGGGAGCAAGTCTGTGTAGTGAGTGGTGCCTCTCCCACCCAGATTAGTTAGGCAGCAAAGGCAGCCAGAGAGAGCCTGGGGGTGGGAGGGGGTGCACTCATTAAAGCAGGCAGCTCCTGGGGCCCCTTGGGATAGCCTGCTGATTGGTTCTTAATTTTCTGGGCAAATGCAGGGCCATGTGTGAGGTAACTCTGGGGAAATCAGGCAAAGGATTGGTTTGGGTTTGAAGCCTCTGTCCCCAGGGTCCCCCTTTGTCCCACTCCTCCCCACCACCATCACTCTACCCCATGTCTGAGCCTTCTTTTAATGTCTTTGCCTTTAAATGAAGCCTGGGCTCCAAAGGGGTGTCTTGTTCTATTTTTGCTATGCCAGACATGAGCATTGGTGGGCAGACAATAGGAGGGACCTCCAAAAATCCCTCTGTCCTCCAAGGCCCCTAGGAATGTTGGGACCATCGTGTAGGGCAAGCTGGCAGTGAAGCGCAGATGATGAGAAAAGACCAATCTGGCTATTCCCCTGAACTCAGCCATGGTCTGTGCATGCTCCTGCCCCCAGTCTCATACTCAAACACACGGCACTCCTGTCCACCCTGACATAAGTCACAGCCTGCGTGTCCCCACCTCACACTTGTGCTATTGCTGTGCCCAATTGCCCTGCCCTGTATCAACCCTTTCTCTGTTAAAAATTCAAGACTGCCGGCCGGGTGTGGTGGCTCATGCCTGTAATCCCAGCACTTTGGGAGGCCGATGCGTGTGGGTCACAAAGTCAGGAGTTCGAGACCAGCCTGACCAACATGGTGAACCTTCATCTCTACTAAAAATACAAAAATTAGCTGGGCATGGTGGCGGGTGCCTGTAATCCCAGCTACTCGGGAGGCTGAGGCAGGAGG
>NW_012109230.1:670366-695246 GCF_000951045.1 Mandrillus leucophaeus
GTGGCTCACACCTGTAATCTCAGCCTTTTGGGAGGCCAAAGTGGGTGAATCACCTGAGGTCAGGAGTTTGAGACCAGCCTGGCCAACATGGTGAAACCCCGTCTCTACTAAAAAGATAAAAATTAGCCAGGTATGGTGGCACGTGCCTATAAGCCCAGCTACTCGAGAGGCTGAGACAGGAGAATTGCTTCAACTCGGGAGGCAAAGGTTGCAGTGAGCCGAGATTATGCCACTACACTCCAGTCTGGGAGATGAGAGCAAAGCTCTGCCTCAAAAAATTGTTTTATTTTATTGTGGTAAAATATACATAGCACGACATTCACCATGGTAGCCATTTTTAAGTGTACAGTTCAGTGATGTTAAGTGCATTCACATTGTTGTGTAACCATCACTACTATCTATTTCCAGGACTTTTCATCACTCAAAACAGAAACTGTGTACTCATGACCTGTAACTCCCCATTCTTCCCCTTCCCCAGCCCCTGTAGCCGTCGTTCTACATTCTGACTCTCAATTTTCCTATTCTAGGTATCCCATATAAGTGGAATTATACATTTGCCCTTTTGTATCTTCTCTCCTCTTGTGATAGCCCTGACAAGCCCTCCCAGTTTGTTACTAGATTATACATTATCTTGTGTTGATGTTCAACCTTTTTACCCATGTGACTCCCATCTTCACCAGATCAAGAGTTCCTGGAGGGCAGTTTCTCTGCCGCACAGGCGAGTGCAGCCCTGGGTATGCCGCGGAATTCAGTCAACTCTTACTCAATAGTCAAGGGAACTGCTGACCGACTCACTGAGTGAGTGAACAGTGAATGTGTGGGGGAGTTACAGGAAGCTGGAACCACTGTGGAGGAGACATACCTGAGGGCATCCGTTCTGGCTGATGCGAGGCTCGTCAAAGTTCATCACAGATGGGATAGGGAAGGAGAGTGGGGTAATGGGCAGCCCCACAGAGGCCAGGTCCCTGTTGGCCTGGCTGACCCTGGGGAGGCAGGGAGACAGGGTCAATGCTCTGGGCTCTGCACCTGAGCCTGGCAGCCCAGGGCCCCTGCTTTGATTCTGGGTTGATGCGAGAGAAGGGAGTTGCAGGGACCCTGCCGAGTTCGGGCCTGGACCTCATAACAAGTGGGGACCACTGGGCTGGGTGTGCATCAGTCATCTTCCTTCCTCCAACAAGCAAGGTGGCTTCATAGGTCGAAAAAACTCAACAGGAAATAGAGAGAAGTAGGGGAGTCATCTTGGGCCATGAGGACCAGTTGGAAGTGACCAAGACAGACCCTGACTCCCAGGAGTTGGTGCTGTGGCAGAGAGCACATGTTCATAGGGGAACTCTCCCACTGTGTGGCAAAGTATGAATGTCCTCCTGAGGACTGTGACTCCAACAGACTCAAAAAGAGGTCTAGAGGAGAAGGGGACGAGTTGTGGCTGGGGCCAGGGAGACCTCCAGGATGAGTAGGAAGGGGACTCCGGCAGGACTAAAGGCTGTGAAGTTCCAAGATGGCCTTTGGGGCCAACCACTGGCTGGAGCCTGTGGCCCTGAGCTAGAGCAGGAGGGGGAATGTGGAGGTGGTGGGTGTGAGGCAGGGAGGCAGGTTGGAGGGGCTGAGGAACCCTGGGCAGGGAATGAGGACCCCTCTTGTTGTCCTCCCCACACTCTCTAGCTGTTAGGCCTGGTATCGGCACTCATCCCCACCACCTGCCCTCCAGCCTGCTCTCAGGAGAGGAATGAGCTGCCCCCTTCCAGGGGCCTGGGCTCTCCCTAGGGAACGAAAGGCCTGGTCTGCTGCAGGAAGCTTACTGGGACCTCAGACCCAGTGGAGAGGTTTGAAGGGCCTTAGAGGCGGAGGGGTTTCCGGAGGTCCCATGGCAGCAATGACAGCCTCGCCCCCTCCTCTGCCCTCTGCCCTCCCCTCCTCGCCCATGCCCACCTGGGCCCCACTCACTTAAATTCCTTGTAGTTGGGAACCACCCGGGCAATCACCACCATGGGGTTGGGGTTGTTGGCCAGGGGCTCGTTGACTCCCCGGAGAAAGATCTGGAGAGGAGAGGAGGCAGGTGAACCCCATGTGGCCTTGGAACCTTCCAGAGATAGCCAGCCAGACTGCCTACCCTCTGTTTCCCCATCCGTGAGCTCATGGTTGCTTCCACACTTGACACCTGCTCCTCCCTGTTCCCTGCCTTACTCGGTTCTTTGCACCAGGCTGCCCTCCCTCAGGAAGCCTTCTCTGCCTAGCTGAGGCAACTACCCCCGCTTTCTGTCCTGGGATTTACCAATGGATCTCTTACACTAGTTCCTTTGGGGACAAAGGGTGCCATGAGAGTTGGGGCCTGGGAAGGGAGGTTGTGTTCTAACCTCGGCCCCTCCACTGGCTCCTGGGGAGGGGTAGGGATAGGGGTAGGGTTAGGTGTTCCAGCTCCTTGGTTTCTGTCAGTCAAATGAGGCTCGTCTCACGGATGAGAGGGGTCTCTGATTAGATCGTTTGTGAGAGAGCACTTTATAAACAAAAGACAAGAAGCCCAGGTCTGGTTTCTCCAGCCATACTAAACTTCCTGAGATCAGCGGCCACAGCCAGGCTCCCCTGGCCTCCCTGGCGCCCATCACCCTGTTGCCTGCTCCCTTGCCTTGCTGGTTTCCCCAGGAAGTACTGGTTTGGAACAGGATCACAGCATCCACATCTCTGGGCTATTCTTTCTTAATCAGATCCCAGTTGTCACTCCCCTGACTGCCCTCGGTTGTTCCCTCCTCAGTCCTCTGTCACCCGCTAAGGGCTTCCCTGCCTCCCAGTTCTGACTGCCCTCTCCTCTCCTCCGGGCTTCTATTGGCGCAGCTTTCAGAGAGCAGAGCGGGGTTGCAGCAGGAGGCTACAAAGCAGGAGTGGACAGCGTCATCTTGCTCCAACCCTCACTGACCTCCTGCTCAGCCTGGGCCTGGGGACACTGGAAGGCAGACAGGGGAGACAGGGAGTCTGTCCCCATGTGCCTCTGCTGCCAGCCCAAGAGCCCCTGATCTCCTGGACCTTGACCCTCACCCTGTATCCACCAATGGCTCCCACTCTCCCTCAGCCCTCACCCACCTCCCACTCGACTCTCATTCCTCCTGCTCCTCCGATTCCTCTGCCACTTCACTGGCCTCTCCATTTCTGTTCCTTTCCCTAATCCATTCTCTTTCCCAGGCAATTTGACACATGTTGGCAAACATGCTTTTGTTAGAAATGAACTGGGTCACGTTATTTTCCTGCCCGACACCCCGCATGCCCCTCTGTCGCGTCTCCCGACAGGCCCCCAGTCCCTATCTTCTTGCTCCACATTCTTTTACTCCTGCCACACGCCCCTCTTATTTCTGCCACAGGGTCTTCGCACATGCTGATCCCTCTGTCCAGACCCCCCGCAGCTCCCACCAACCCATCATGGCTGACTCCTTCTCATCCTGTAGCTTAAACATCACCACCTCTGAGAAACCTCCTGTGACCATTTTTAATAAAGTAGCCCACCCTGTCCTCCCCATCTCAGTTGCTGGATTCCCTTTGCCATAGCACTCATCATAGCCTGTGTTTATTCTCATTTCTTTTCTGTCTATTTGGCTAGATCCCAAGCTCCACATGAGCAGGGACCATGTCTGTCTCATTCACGGTTGTCATCCTAGGTTTTAACAAAAGTGCCTGGCATAGAAAAGAGCTCAATATCTGCTTGTGGATAAATGAGGATCATATGGGCTGGGCACGATGGTTCACGCCTGTAATCTCAGCACTTTGAGAGGGCGAGGTGGGTAGATCACAAGGTCAGGAGTTCAAGACCAGCCTAGCCAATACGGTGAAACCCCATCTCTACTAAAAATACGAAAATATTAGCTGGGCCTGGTGGCACATGCCTGTAATCCCAGCTACTCAGGAGGCTGAGGCAGAAGAATTGCTTGAACCTAGGAGGTGGAGGTTGCAGTGAGCTGAGGTCGTGCCACTGCACTCTAGCCTGGGTGACAGGGCAAGACTCCATCTCAAAAAAAAAAAAAAAAAAAAAAAAAAAAGAAAGTGAGGATCATATGAATGAAGGAGAAAAGAGGGGAACAATGGAGGAAAAGGTTTACCCTTCCTGTGTTTATGAGCATGAAAGAAGGAGAGACAGAGAAACAGAAAGACCCAAGAGGAAGAAGGGGAGAAGGCAGGCAGTGGTCTGGGTGAGGGTCTTGGGGGATGTGTAGGATCCTAGTTCTGTGGTGCTGATGGGAAGAGAAGCAGGAAGAGGAAGGGGCTCTGGACACAGCTGACGGACTCTGCCCCAGGCATAGCTTGAGATGGCAAGAGGTCCTCACTGGTCTATTCCAGCTCAGCCATTCGCTCCAGCTGGGTCACATTGGCGAGTTCCTGCCTCTGGGCCTGTTTCCCCACTTGTGCATGGAAGGATTGAACCATAATCTCCCCTGAGTTTCTAGCTCTGACCTTCAATGGGAGGAGAGGGCCCAGGAGTGGGGCTTGTTCTGGATCATCTTCCCTTTTCTTCCTCCACACCCTCTTCTCAGGCTCCTCTTTCAATACCCATCTCAGCTGATTGCTCAACCTCTAACCCCACACAGGTGTGAGCTGATGGGCATGTACAATAGTCCTTAGGGCCTTGCAGCTCTCACTGAGGGCTCTGGAGACTGAATTCCTTCACCACATTCAAAGGATTGAATCTCTGATGGTACATTTCACACTTTGGAGGGGTCTGGGGTCGGGGGTCTGGGGCTGAGGGATTTCACTGGAGGCTGGCAGGCCCTACTGCTCACAGGCTCCCCAGCAGATGTAAGGCTGAAAAGGGGGTGGTGGCAGCTAATTTGCATCTGTTCTGTGTGGACTCTGATCAGGTGTGAATGAGACAGCTGCCCAAGTACACCTGCTCATGACAGCCTGGGAAGTAGCAGAAGTTCCTGCTCCTGCCATGCGCTCACCATCAGGGGCAGGCAGCTGCTCTGTGGCCATACCCGTCGCACAGATGGAGAGGGCATGGAGAATGGGCAAGGTGCTGTGGGCCAGAGAAAGCCCCCACTCTAACGCTCTACCAGGCAAGTCAGAGGGCTGGGTGGGGTGGGGCAGCCCTAAAGTTCTGCCTGGGTCTTGGGGATGTGGCCCCCTCCCTGTGGGGTGCGGCCTGGGGACCACAAGGCCAGGCTGTTGCCCCTCTTCCTTGTTCTGTGTGTGTGTGAATTGCTGGCTGTCCTCAGGAAAGGGTGTGATAGAAGGTGTCAGGGAGCAGAAGGCGCCTGTAGGTCTGACATGCTGGCATCGGAGGGGTGGCTGTGGGGGAGTAGAAATGTGGGTTAGGAGTTTTGGCTCCCATACCATACTCCCCTTAGGTCTCAGTGTCCCAGGCTGTGAAAGAGGGCAAAAGAATGCTTCCTCCCCTGCCAGGCTCACAGTGCTGGTGGGTGGGAAGTAGTAGGGGTGGGAAGGATAAGAACAGATCAGCCAAGTCTGGGTAGGTGGAAACTCAGAGCTTCGGTCCTGTGGCTCTCACCCTGATCATACTCAGGCTACAGCTGAATTTGAATCTGTCACCCATGGGCAGTCTGAAAGCTGGGGGAATGGGAGAGGGGCCAGGTCCCTGGATCATGTCTGCTTTGAGCATCAAGAGTTCCTCCCAAAGCTGCTAATTGGCCTAGCGGGTGGATGGTGATGGGTCAAGGGTTGGTGGCCAGACCTAAGGTGGGCCCAGCCCTGTCCTAGCTAATGGAAGAGGCTCTGTAAACAGTTGCTGGATGAATAAATAAATGAATGAACTGAATACCTAATCAGTAGACCAGTCAAACTTTAGACACGGTGCTGAAGGAAAGCTCAAGGAGGCTCTAAACTTTTGCTTGGGGGGCTGAGGCACTATCCCAGGAGGGGAAGAATAGAACAGGAAACAGCTGGGCTATGGGCTAAGGGGGAGCACAGGGCTTCTCCCCTGCCCCTAGCATAAGATCTGGGGAGACATAAGGCTCTGGGATGCTCTGGTCCCCACTGCAGCACAGAGATGGTACACGAGGAGCAGTGGTGTGGCTGAGCCCCTGCCCCTCACCTCCAAGGCAGAGAGGGAAGGAGAAGAGGCTTGAGCATCTTCATCCTTGTCATCCCTGCCAAAGGGCTTGTCTTCACAAACTCCTTTTGCTATTTTGGAAAGGCCTGGTCACTTTTTCCATTCTTGATATCTCTGCTCCATAACCTCAGGCCAGCCAGTGGGGGCCAAGGGCAAGGCGTGGGGCCTGCTCAAAGTTTGGCCCCTTCCCACTCCACCCACCACCCCAGAGGGCCCCAGCTCTGGTACCTCCAGAGCTGTGTGGTTGCAGCCGATGTCGCGGGGGATGAAGCTGCTCTTCCGAACGACTGTGGCATACAACTGGGTCTTGGCAGTGGCTTCATCAGCTTTCCCAGACTGGGTGGGCTGGAGACAGGGTGGGGACAGAAGAAACAGAGGAAGGAGAGTGTCTAAGGGGCAGATCCTGGCCATAAATCCAGCCCTTTGCAGACAATCACTTGGCATTGCTCCGCTGGGGCTCCGAGCTGATAATTAAAGCTCATGGTCCCTGTGAGCCCTTCCAAGGAGATCAATATAATAAATCTTCCCTTTTCCATTTGAATATTTCATCACCCTCACAAGGACCACTGCCTGTCTGCTCTCCAGTAAAGATGTGATAACAAGGCCTGGGTTGTAAGTGAACAGACAGCCAGGGGGCCTGGGTGATGCCCCCAGAATTACAGCTCAAGTGCTGAGTCTCCCAGGGTGAGTGGTGCATCTCTTTTACTTCCCTACCTGGCCCATCCTGAAGCCCTGGGACTGGGGTTCATCATGGGGCCTAAGGGAAGGTAAAGCCCCCTGGTGCCATGATTGAAGAATTGCTTAGAAAAAAGTTCAGTGCTGGCCCAGAGGAGGGATGGGGGGAGGGGAACTGACCAAACTGAGCACCTACTGTGTGCCAGGAACCTTGCCTACCATTGCATGGGATCCTCAAAATGACTGTGCCAGCTTTGCTGATGAGGATGGAGGCCTGGGGGTTAAGTGGATTCCCATGGGTATCCAGCTAGGAGGCAGCAAACCTGGGCTAGGACCCCCGACAATCGGGCTTCACATTGTTCTTTACTCTCAACCACTATCAGGGTCTGGAGTGCACAGTGGGGAGGGGAATGTGATGCTTCTGTTTATCTCTGGCTCACTGCCTGGCATATAGTAGGTGCTTCATAAGTCCTTGAGTAATGAGAGTGAATTGTACCCCTTACCCCTTAGCACTAGGAGGGAGGACAGGCAGGGGTCTGGCCTTGGAGGCCCAACCTTGGAGTGAGGAGCCTCAGGCCCCTCAGTTCATGGCTTGGACCCAGTTGCTCACTCCAGGGAATGCTTTATGCCGTGTAACCCCCAACTCTCCTGGGCCTTCTGACCAAGGCAGCATGTGGAGGCAGCTCAGAAGGAACTGGCTTGGGAGACAGCATGACCTGGGCTCATCCTCAACTCTGTCACTCACTTGCTCTGTGACTCAGGAAGAGGAGATTTTTCTCCCCGGGTCCCAGTCCCATGTCTGCAAAATGTAGTTTACCTGGAGGATTAGAGAGGGAGTGTGAAGTGTCTAGCACAGGGCCTCGAAGCAGCAGGTACTCTGTAAATATTGTGTTTCTTTGATTTTTAGATCCACTCTTTTAACATTTATGTAATCAAAATCTATCTTTAATTGGTATATTCATTTAATGTGGCAATTGTCCTATAATAATCAGCTCTCTTACAGAGATGAATTTGGAGAATTCCAAATTCTTGTAGACATCATTCCTGTGTATGTACCAGGAGCTATGTTTCCTGAGCCCCACATGGTCCTAGATGTGTCATGCTGTGGGTGGGTGTGGAATGTTCAGAGCTTCTCTGAGGGAATGACTGGGGACATTCAAGGTGGTTCCCACCTGCTCTCCCCACACTTTCCCAGGCCTCTGACTCACCTTCACCAGCTCAAAGTGGTAGGGGTGGAGGACACGCAGGTACTTGATGGGGATTTTGTAGGACAACAACTCCT
The DNA here is from genome assembly GCF_000951045.1 of Mandrillus leucophaeus. Lineage (NCBI taxonomy): Eukaryota > Metazoa > Chordata > Mammalia > Primates > Cercopithecidae > Mandrillus > Mandrillus leucophaeus. Next base: position 678,373 of record NW_012109230.1, read on the forward strand.
GTTTCTTTCTGTTGTCCACCACCTTGAGGATCACATCTGGAAAGATAAAAAATGAGCACAGCTTCACTTTTAAATGGATCCCTTTCTCTCCCAGCAAGGAGAGACAGTGAGAGGTGCGAGACATTGCTGAGATTAGGAAGCAGGGGCCACACTGAGGAATCAACATGCATGCACTTGTGTGGATCACCCCGGTGCACACAAACCCATAAGCATAGTCTGAGCCTCTGCACAGGGCAAAGTTCCATGCCCGTTGCTGTTAGGACTCCAACATGCAATTTTCTCCCATGGTCTAGAAACTCCCAGGCCAGAGACAGACACACACAGAACTGAGTCCAGTCCCCTGTGGCAACAGACACATGTGTGCACACACTGAGATACACAGGCAAGCAGGCATAGCACCTATTTCCAGGAATAAGATTCCTTCCCTTGGTCACAAACACTTGTGCCAGCTTTTGAGGCAGGATGGGGAGAGATTATCTCACACATGTTGCAGGTGGGGAAACTGAATTTCAGTAAGAAAAAGTGATTTGCTCAAGAAATCCTTTAATACATCTATCAATAAAAGCCTACTACAAGTAAGGGAAAACTAAATACTAAGAATAAGGCACCACTTAGTAAACACCCTCCAAATAGACTATATTTTCTCATAAATTAGCATGAATGTTGGTAGAAACTTTTTTTTTTTTTGAGATAGAGTCTCACTTTGTCACCCAGGCTGCAGTGTGGTGGCATGATCTCAGCTCACTGCAACCTCTGCCTTCCAGGTTCAAGCCATTCTTCTGCCTCAGCCTCCCAAGTATCTGGGATTACAGGCGCCCACCACCACGCCCAGCCAATTTTTGTATTTTTAGTAGAGACAAGGTTTTGCCATGTTGGCCAGGCTGGCCTTGAACTCCTGACTTCAAGTGATCCACCTGCCTCAGCCTCCCAAAGTGTTGGGATTACAGGCGTGAGCCACCGCTCCTGGCTGGTATAAACTTTAAGAAGAACACCAATGTCCTATAAATAATCATGACAGTCCTGTTTAGTGAGCAGGAGTGTCATGATTATTTAGTGAGCATCTACTATGTGCCAGGCATGGGGATGGGCACGTCTCAGCCGTGAATCCAACAAATTCTCACCACAACCCCTGAGGTAGGTATCATCATCTCTGTTCTTAAAATATGAACAGTGGAGCTCAGAGTGTTATATAACTAGATCAACATCACACGTCTAAAAAGTAGATGATGGGAAGAGTTGAATTTGGTGACACTTGAGGCATCTTTCTATTCTGGAAATCTATGATTTGAGGAGGAAGAAGAGATGGGGAGGGAGGAAAGGAGGAGAAGGATACAGGAGGGATGGAGAAGGAATGAGAGAGATGGGGTAAGAAAGGATACAAAGGATACAAAACAGAGAAGAACAGAAAAGGGAGGATGGGGCGGAGGAGTGTACCTGAGACACTTGGGGAGCCCCTTGCCCTCTGCGTCTCTTGAGACAAGGGATTTCAGCACCAGGGACAGCAGCTGGCCCTTGAGGGCTCAGCAGGTTCAGTGGGCTCAGCGGCTGGGTCATTTGGAGCTGGATGGGTCATTTGGATGTGGGGGTGGAAAAGGAAGCTGAGAGCTTTACTAACTATTCTTTCTCTGTCTTCCCCACAGTGACCCTGAACACTTGCCAAGATATCTCAAGAGCTTGTCACATAGGATACATGTTCAAAGGAAAGAAGGGGGAAAAGGCACCGAAGGTGTTGAGGTTGGCTTGAAGAAGGGAGATTGAGGCAAGGGATATGAAGTCAGCAGACCTGGGTTCTAGTACCAGGACACTAACTTGCTCTGTGACTGTTAGCAAGTAATTTAACCTCTCTGAGCTTCATGTTTCTGCTTTTTAAAATGTTAACACTTTAATAAGAAGCCTTGTCTCTCCCCTTGGGTTGCTGTAGGGAGAAGAGTGTGTTTTCAAGCTGTAACATTCTGTGCAAATGCTCCTTGTGGCTGTCACTATTTTCCTCCTCTTTAAGCATCTGCAGCTCTCCATACACAAAGCCTGCTGTAGGCAGACCTGAGGAAACTCTGCTGGGGGATTCCAGTGCTCCCAGCCAAAGCACCACCAGGAGCTGTGCAGGCTGAAGCCCCTTATGCCAACTCGCCATGGACCCAGAATCCAGTTGGGATTTGCCAGGGTTGAAGGAGAGGTTAGTGCCATGCATTTTCTCCACCCGCTATTCCTGGAGCTCTGTGTGGGCAGCCAGCAGATGAGCTGGAATTGGGGGTAATGGACAGCCACTCCTCCCTGCTCCTGTCTCCATGCTACAAACATGCTTCATCAGTTTCCTCTCTGGGCATTGTGCCCTTCCGGCCTCCCACCACTCCCTTTGTGTGGCCAACAAGCTATTTCTGCCACCCGCCTGCTTTGGCCCTGACACAGGGTCTGAAACTCCCCTTTGCTTTTCATTAACACATCCTTGAGCTATCTCCCACCCTTCCCCCTCCTCTTGGCCTGGCCCCCATCTCCCCAACCCCCAACGCAGACATCACCACAGCAACCGGTTCCAACAAGCATCCAGCTACTTCAGTCTGCAATGAGGTGCCTGCCAATATTCCCTGCCTGCCTGTGAGGCCTCCCCACTCTCTTGTCCCTCCTGCAGTTAGTCCTGCCCCTCTCTCTGCTGCACAGATGGGCCCTGGGGTCACTGACCCCATTACATTTTTTCCTCTGTTACCCCAAGTATGTAGAGCCCAGGGCAGGATCCCAGCTCAGGTTCACTCACCACAACCTCTGACTTCCCACCAGCCACATAAATACATGCATGCATACACACACAGCCACATACACAAACTACGCATACTCATGCACTGCAAGACACACACCACCATCCAGATCCATCCAGACACACATACACCACACCATTGCAGCTAGACACACACAAGCACACACACACATAAGACACACAGACATGCATGTCTACAAGTACAGACACAGCACACACCACATTCACACATGCGCATGAACCAGCATGCAAGCATTCACAAAGACATGCATACACAGGCACGCATGTGCCTCTGCATGAAATCCTAGGTCAATTTTTCCTCCTCTTTTGCATCTTCTTAAAGCATCCCAATAGCTCCACCTATCCCTTTACAGGCAGAAAAGAAAAATTATCTGGTTTGACCTAGAGCTAGCTCCTTCCCCTTTTACGAAGGCTCCGCTTTCTGTTTCCTTTCTCCCCTCCCATAGTCTCCAGCTGGCTTTCTGCTCTGTGTGAGGAGGACAAGTTCTGTCTAGGTCTCTGGCAAGGTTTCAAGGGAGAGAGGCAAAGCCTGTCCTCTCAGGGAGAGACCACCTGCAAGAAGCAAGTCTGAGGTCCTGACTAGATAAGATTAGAGACATCGCCAGGCACCTCCGGTGTGTGCTGGCAGTGCCCGATGCGACACCCCACCGTTCGGGCATCAGCCAATCAGTATTCCCATGTGTCCAGCCTGCCATTTCCATTCAGCCCCAGGAGAATGGAAATCCAACAGACCCACAGTGTGAAAGTAAATACAAGGGTGCACATGCATGTGTGTACGTGGGCACCTGGTGGCTCAGGCTGACACCTGGGGAGGACTAGGCAGAAAGAGGGACCCATTCTAGGGACATGTCAAGGATTTTTTAAAAAATCAAGTGGAAGCAGCAAGAACCCTGCAGCTGCAGTAAGAACATGCAATTCCGAGTCCTTGGACCTCGGTCTTGAGCTTAAGCCAGTTAAATTCCCTGAACCTCGATGTTCTCTTAAGCAATGGGAGCAGCATTGCACCTCCCGGGAGGTGGTGACTCCAATGAGCGATGTGTGGGGACGTGCTGGGAAGCTGTAATGTCCTGTTTCAGTGAGAGACGGCGGTAATAACAGCCATGAAAATAATAACAACAGTCATAAAAAAGATAAGCTTGCATTGTCTGGAAAATTCATTTATGTGGAACAACTCATTTTTCGAGCAGGATGGGGAGATGAGGCGTGACAGTATTATGATTTTTTCTGAGTGCTTTTAACTGAGCCCAAGGAGGTGTTCAGGTGGCTACCAGCTGCGGTGAGAGGGAGCCTGCTTCCGCCCTAAGTCCTTGGCTGTGTTCACACCCTGCCTGCACATGCCGGCCCAGCTCCCACCTTACCTTCTTGCCCTGCATCCTCAGCTCGGATCTCCACGTTCACCGTGTCCCCCCAGATAGGGGCTCTGGTGGGCTCTGAGGTCACAGATGTGACTGCCTTGGAGCTCTGGTTGTTCTTTTCCTCAGATGTGCTTTTCCTGGGGAGAGCAGGGGCAGGGTGAGTCAGAGGGAGGGGTTCTGTCTGCTGCTTGTCCCCCTCCCAGGCTCCATTGTCTATAAATTGGAGTGAAAGGCGGAAAGCATGTGGAGGGCTCTGTCTCATGCATAGACACTTGTGTCATCCCAGGCCTCTCCCCGGGCTCCTCTGCCAGCCTGGGTGACCACACTCTCTCGCTGACCACTACTGAGGCCTTCACTTAGTCACAGGCCTCTCACTTTGAGAGGCTCAGGGCAGGGGTGGGGGTGAGGGTAGAGGGTAGATGTCTTGCCCGCCTGACTTCCTAGCCCTCACCAGGGAGGGCTCTCCAGCAAGAGCCTGTGTGCGTGGCCTCCCTCTTCTCTCGGTTCTGTTCGGTGGGAGGAAGCCTCTGGGCAGGGTGGCTGTGCGGAGCCCCGCCTGGCTGTCATCTCTTCTTCACCTTATTTCCCTAAACTTCTGGCCCAGATTTCCAGGCTCCGCCCAGCAATCCCAGTTCTAAATGCTTGCAATGAAGCACACACATGCTGCTGCCTTCTGAGATGCCTGCTGTGTTCAGGGTCTTGGGCTGGGCCCCTGGAGCTGGACACCTGGAGCTGGGTCCAGGTCTGGGGGCAGGGGGTGGTGGAAAGGGCTTTCAAGCACTCAGATTGTTCAGGACCAGGCTAAGGTGAGAGGTAAGCTTGGGCCCTCTGAACCCCAATGCACCCCACAGATATCGGAGATCCAGAGGAGTCAAATGGCTCAGGGAGAGAGTGAATACTTCCGTAGAAGAGGTTACTAGGCCAGGGACATCCCCAGTGCTGCTCCATTAACTGCAGCAGTCATGGGCTGAGGAATCATCCCAGAGATCTTGTAGCAGAGGGAGCCACACCACACACCTTGCAGAGGAAGGCAAGGTGCACAAATCGTACCCCAGGATGGGAGCAACGATGTCTTCCCCTCCAGCCCTTGTTCCACCCTCAAGACCCCAAAGGGAGTGTGGGGCAGGCCAATTGGCTCAGATTCCACCTGCTCTGTGCATTAGCAACACCAACATGGTTCTTCCCAGCCCAGCTTGTTCCTCTCCTCCAAGAAACCCTCTGGAGCCCCCTGGCCCTCACTGCTCCCTCTGCCCTTTAGACGTAAGTGACGCTGTGACCTGGCTCCTTGCCCCCACTCATCACAGCCCTGCTCCTGTGGGTAACCATGCTTGCAGGAGTTCTGTCTCCAAGCTCCAGAGGTCAACTGAGGACTCCTGCTCTGCTTTGACTGAGAGGCAGTGTGACAAGTGATTGTAAGAAGGACCCTGCAGCCAGGCATTTTGGGTTCCAAATCCCAGCTCTACCCTTTGCCAGCTGGGTAATGTTAGGCAAGGTACAGAACCTGTGGTGCCTTATTTTCTTCATTTATAAAACAGAGATGGTAACGGTGCCCAGCCTGCAGGGCTGTTGTGAGAAGGAAACAAATGAATATGTGTAGCGCCTGGCACATTGCTAGGTACCAAGAAAGTGTTAATAATTCTTAGTACCTTAAGTTATTAAAATATAAATATAATTCCTGTTCTTACCCCATAGCACTGGAGAGCTTAGCCTCATTGACCCTCCTGTGACCAGCCCCTTTGCCCTGGCATGATTTTTCCCTATCATGCCCCCAACTCTGGGTCTGCAATTGGGGAATGTCTGGCTGCTCTGGCCAAGGTGTGGAATCCTGGAAAGAGCATAGGCTCGGGAGTGATTCAGAGCTGGGTTTGGAGCCTGTGTTTATCCTGGTGGGATCACCTCCCCTCTGCACCTAAGTTCCTCCTTTTTCAGTAGTACCCTCCTCAGAGAGTGGTTATAAGGACTGGAAAGAAAGCATGTTCTGTTCCCAGCACCCAGAAAGCCCCAGTTCATGTTATTCCCTTCTTTGTGATACAGAACAGCCTGAGTGTTTTCTCAAGAGGACCTGCCTGAGGACAGCATGAAGGGGAAAGAGGTAGGCACTGAGTACAAGCTGGGGTGAGAAGGGGCATCTCCCAGAGAGCTGGAGTCCTTCTCAGATGAGTGTCCATCCAGACACATCACCCCTGCAGGCTCTGCAGAATGTACTCCTCACACCCCCAGAGGGGTGTGCGGGAGGCTGCCAGGCTAGAGAGGGAAGGCAGAAGCCTAGCAGGAACGTGGCACTTAGCTTGCTCCCTCCACCCTCAGGTCCCTTTTTCCCTCCGGCTCTGTGACTGTGCTTGACCAAGGGGTGCAATCTAAGCACCTCCTATGACACTCTGTGCCCCGGCTCCTGCTCCTGACAGCTGCCCCAGCAAAGTCAGAGACCTCAGGCTCTCAGCAGCCTCCCTGTGCTACCCAGCCACCCGATCTGCTACTTACAGATATATAGTTAGTGCACAATAAGGCCTCACAGCCTCCCTCCTCAGGGACCTGCACAGAAACAGCAGAAAGCCAGAAGCGCCGAGGGTGTGTCAGGAAGAAGTCAGTCCTTCTGCACCCAAATGTCAACCCCAGAACTGGACACAAAACTGCACCTGCACAGGCACATTCCTGGGGCATTCCCAGGAATCTTCATATAGCTCTGTGTGCACAGAGAAGACACAACTGAATGTGTGAAGTCACAGGCAGCATAGTGACAGGATTCAGGATTCAGGTTGGACCCCATGCCAGCCTGTCTTCTACAGTCCTCATATCCTCCCAACCCTCCTGGGAGGGTGGCAGGAGAAATTCCCAGGTGCAAGAAGGTGGGGGAAGGCGATGGGGCAAGGCAAGGGAGCAGGTGCTGACTTTCCTCCAGCATAGAAAGAGTTAAGCAACTATTTTCTCCACCTCCCTGCCCCATCTAATGTGAAGGTCATCAGGGCTAGGTGAGTGCAGATAAAGCAACTGGGTGGGAGGAGAAGGCCCCAGGGGAAGAGGGAGGCTTTTAGCAGGTGGAGGGAAGCTGTCAGGGTAATGGCTTTTCCTGGCACAGCTGACTCCTCCGGGCCTTGATGCTATTCTAGAATCTGGAGAGCAATAAGGGTCTCTGATTCTTCACAGAATAGGAGCAGGGGACGAGCTCACTCCCTGCTCCCAGCCCCATTCTGCACCCCGCAGATGGGCACGTGGCTGAGTTCCAGGTTCCCAGGCTCCCTCAGGGCTCCCAATGCAGTCTTCGAGCCCAGGAGACCTCTTCAAGACCTGCCTCCCTAGGCCTCTCCACAGGCTGTCTGCAAGGAGAGACCTCCCTCCCCGTCCCCCCAAAGACCAGCCTTGTTAGCTTGGACCCTCTGGCTCCAGGCATCCAGAGCCAGGAGGAGGTAGTGGGTGGTGCCTGCTGTCTCAGGGTCAGATTTAATCCAGCCACAGCATGGGCAGCCATGCCAGGATAGGACTGGAGTCAGATTTAGAGTGCAGCAGCCCCAAGACCAAGCTGCAAGAAAATGTAAACCCCCCTCAACCTGGCCTACCCTCCAGGCTGCTGGAAGGGTGTGTGTCTTTGACAAACTCCAGTCCCCAGCTAGGCATTCCTGGGGCCCCCACCCTAGCGGAGGATGAGAGGGCCAGGCCCAAGCGCAGCTGTGAGTGGGAGGGAACAAGGACTTTGCTTTCCTTCTGCAAGGTCATGACGAAGGGAAAATGTGTCATCTGGTTCCTGGGGGATGCAGCTGTGAGTGGAAGAAGTGAGCATCGGAAAAGCATGGGATTTGATAGACAGAAAGCAAGAGTGCTCATGAGCTGCTTTCCCCCTCACTCCAGGGGACACACACACACATCCACACATACATACACACACATGCACACACACACACAGATGCATGCACACACACATACATGCACACATGCACATGCACAAGGCTGCCTAGAGAGGTGTGAGTACCATACTGTACCCACTCTTGTTACCCAGCCCTCAAACTGCCTCCAGGGTCTTCTATTCACACCTGAGCCTACCTCCCTCACCTGCCCTGCCTTCTTTTTGGCCTCTGGCTCCCCTCAAAGCCTCAAAGCATGAACAATAGTCAAGGCCTGGCCTCCTCCTGGGCAGAGCTTTAGAAGCTGGGGCACAGGCAGCCTGGCTTGTTTTGAGTGCCAATCCCAGGCCAGCCACCAGGAGAGCAAAGGAAAGGGGAGGGGCCTGACTCAGATCTGCTGTGGCTGCTGGGGTCCCGGCTGGGCAGGCTTGTAAATCCTGAAAGAATAGAGGGATGTTCCCAGAAGCCCCTGGCACTGGGGAAGTCAGGCAGGCACTGGGAATAATGGATAAAGAGCGGACCTTTAAGTGGATGGATGGTGGAATAGGGGTATTGGGCCCCTTTGACCTGGTCTATCACAGCCCATTGCTGGCTCACCTGGGAAACTGAGAGGGAGGTGAGGGAACTGGCAGTCCTGCAGGCCAGCTGTCGAGGTATCATGGTCAGGCCTCAATCTTTCCTGAGAAGGTAGGGCAATTCCCCTCTACCTGCTTCCTCCATGCCAACTTCTGAGCCGGGGAGGCCTGCCTCCCCCATCCTCCAGAAGTCCAAGAGGCTGCCAGACTCCCAGGCTGTAGGCTAGGCCTGCCTCCATCCCTGGAAGGCTCTGAAAAACCCAATTACCTCTTCCCAATCCAGGAGCCCAGTCTTATGCAACAGGAGATGGGAGCTGGCTTCTGCCGAGACAATCATCTGAATGGGATGGCCAAAGGCTGGGTTCCTGTGTTTCCAACCCTAAACCTGGAGGAGGCAGGGCTTAAACAGATAGATGGAGGATCTTTCCACTTGGAGAAGAGAAGATGAGGCTTGAGAGGGGCTGTCTGACTGATGCAAGTGCCGGCTTGAGAGCAGCGGTTGGGGGAGTCAGGAGAGGGAGGCTGCAGTTCTCCCCTGACTGAGTCCCTCTCAAGGCCCCTTTTTGCCATGGCCACAAGCAGTGTCCTCTGAGGCCAGGCAGGCAGGAGGGAAGAGCCCCAGCCCTCACACCTCTGGCCTTCGCCAGGTTCCCCTGGGATTGCTGGCCAGGGTGTTGTGCCCAGGGACTCCTTAAAGGAGGAGCTGAGATCTGAGGCAGGGAGTCAGTGCTGAAGCTCCCTTCTCTCCTCACCCCCGCTTCACTAGACAACAGCCTTGACAAGGCCCCCAGTCCATGGTGCCGCCTCCCCCAGCCCCATGCCGAAGGCAGGGCAGCTGGTCCTTGTGGGTTTTGAGCCCCAGGAGGCTGCCACTTAAGGCATGAGCAGGGCTGTTATTCTTAGCAACGCAAGGGGCTCTCATCCTGGGTTTCATTTATTAATTGCACTCTAATGAAGCATCACTAATTGCTGATGGTGCTACAACACTGCAGGTGGGCCTCAGTTTACAGAATAATTGACTCTGGAGCAAGGAGGGCGCCAACTGGAGGCCAGCAGTTCCCAGCCCATGAGGGCCTGGCTCTCCCCCTGCCCTTACCTGCAGGGCATGAGGGCTGCTCTGGGAAAAAGAAAGGGCACCTTCCGAGAAACTCTGAGAGAAGCACTCTAGCAAAGGCAAAGATCTTCCTGTTAAGCAAGGATGCTGCTCCTCCACCCCGCCACTACTCACACTTCATCCCAAAGTGTGGGCACCCCTCCTTTCCACCCATGGTGGACAAGGAGAAAAGCACAGCCCACAGAGCTTTGTGATGGCCCAAAGTCAGGCTCAAGTGCTGGTGTGCTGGGCATTGTTGCACCTTCTACCCTCTTCTGGGAAGGGGATTTCCTTATTTTCCAGAGATACATTTTTGCTCTTTTTGAGGCTGGAGGTGATGCAGGACCAGGAAGGGCTGCTGTCTGTACCATCTGTCAGCCTTTGGACTATCATGCTGTGGCCTGTCCTGTGGCATAGCTGGTGAGGGGCCCTGGGAGCCACCTTCTTAGGCCATGGGCGATAGGTGGACCTGTCAGTCAATACCATGGTCCTATGGGTAGGCAATGACAGTCCCCTTGGAAGGTGCGGGCCTGGATGAGACAACCCAGCAGGACTTGCCAGGACGCGGGATCCTCTCAATGGTTCAGTCACTCTAAACAGCCACTCTTCTGAGTACCCCCTTTCTCACATATGCAGTCTTAGGGCAGGAGGAGCGTGAACCAGACGTAAAGTCGAACTTCCTGACCTCACAGAAATCACCAGACTCTTCTGATTCCTGTCATTCTGATTCTCATTCCCTGCTTAACTCGTGTGCTGTTCAGTCCACGTTTTGAGGTCTGGGGCTGCTCCCTGGCTCAGACACAGAGCCCAGCCTCCTGAGGGGCTCCGATACCCTAGTGCTGGGACTGGAGCTTGTCCACCTTCCTGGGAGACTGTGGGCAAAGGATGAGTGAGTGGGGGCAGCATTATGGTTCCTGGCCCCTCCCCACCCTCACCACCACTACTGGACTGTTCACCCCTCAAGGGCAGGGACCTGTCTTGTCGCTGCTGGAGCTCAGTTCCCACTGCCTGGGCACAGTGGGGCCCAGCAGGGGTTTGCTGAAAGAAGGAAGAGGGGACAGACCATTGGAAAATCAGGTGGGACAGTGGCAGCACCTCCTTTCCAGCTCTGCCAGGCCAACTCACTGGCCCAGGCTGCTGAGCCAGTGGCAGCTCCTCAGGACTGTCCTGGAAATAGGTCTTGGCTGGGAGGAGGGTTCAGATTCCAAATCCTGTCCTAAGAGCATGCCCCCAACGTGGGGAAGCAGAGCCCAGCTGTGGTGCGGGCAGGAACTGGGCTCCCTCCAGGCCCAGGGGGCACTGAGCACCTTGGTCCAACCTGGCCCCTGGTCTCTCTGTCCCATTCCAGGGTGCTGTGAAGGGATCAAGGTCTGGTTTCGTTGGCCACACTGACCATCCTGAGAGTGCCCTCCACAGTCCCTGGTTAGTCCCTAGGCCCCACTTCTCCAAAGCCACAGGACACTGCAGCAGCACACAGTTGGGAAGTCGGATAATGAGTGACAGGAGAGGGAGGGGGCCACACCCACCACCTGAGTGACAGGGTCAGCCACTCCTCTGTCTCCATCTTTGTATGGGAACAGGGAAGGGGAAGGTCACAGCCTGCCCTCCCCGGGATAAAACCCCAGGGCCTCCTGAGCATTCCCAAGCCAGGTTTGCCAAAGACCAGAGAGACAGCTTTGCGCTCAGGCTCACGGATCATGGGCTTGAGTCCTGGCTCCTGGCTCACCACTGCTGACTGTGTGGCACATCCCCTAAGCATCTCTGAGCTCAGCTCCTCCCTGATAACAGCGCTCAGTATCTTACAGGTTTCTGGGTGGACGGTGGAGCCACAGAGAAGGAGAGAGGATGAGATCAATGGAGAAGGCTAAGTCTGAGTGGAGATGTATATTGGCAGGTGGGTCCATGGGGCTGGAGCTCAAGACAGAGGTTGGATCCAGGGAATCTGAAGCTTTCAGGATGGGGGAAAGGGGGATACCTAGGTGAGAGGGATCTCTTAAAAGGTGTGGAGGCCGGGTGTCGTGGCTCACGCCTGTAATTCCAGTACTTTGGGAGGCCGAGGCAGGTGGATCACCTGAGATCAGGAGTTCGAGACCAGCTTGGCCAATATGGCAAAACCCTGTCTCTACTAAAAATACACAAATTAGCCAGGCATGTTGGCATATGTCTGTAATCTCAGCTACTCAGGAGGCTGAGGCAGGAGAATTGCTTGAACCCCGGAGGTGGAGGTTGCAGTGAGCCGAGATCACACCATTGCATTCCAGCCTGGGTGACAAGAGTGAAACTCTGTCTCAAAAAAAAAAAAAAAAAAAAAAGGAGGTTAGAGATGCAGAGGAGAGGCCAAGGACTGAGCCAGGAGCATTGACATTCACAGGATATTAGGACAAAAAGTATCCCACAGTGGAGTGGCCAGAGACAGAGGAGAAAATCAAGAGAGGGGGTTGTCCTGGGGGAGAGGAAAGAGGAAGCTTCAAGGAAGGAGAATGCCTATTTATACATATGTGGAGGATGCACAGCCATTGGGAAGGCACTCCCCTGGCAGAGGGGGACCAGACAGCAAAGCTGGAGGCACCGGTGGCGTCTGAGTTGGGTTGAGGGTTCAGGAAAGGAACAATGAGGGGCCCAGAGATCCTCACTGACCAGAGGTGTTTGGCCTGAAAGTAAAACTTGGCTGATTTACACAAACATTTGGATTTCTGGTTTCTCTTTAAAAATTGAGAGAGGCGACCGGGCATGGTGGCTCATGCCTGTAATCCCAGCACTTTGGGAGGCCAAAGTGGGCAGATCACGAGGTCATGAGATCGTGCCACTGCACTCCAGCCTGGGTGACAGAGTGAGACTCCTTCTCAAAAAATAAAAAAATAAAATAAAATCGAAGAGGCTGGCCAGGGTAGCTCACACCTGTAATCTCAGCACTTTGTGAGGCCAAGGTGGGAGGATCACTTGAGGCTGGGAGTTTGAACCAGCCTGGGCAACATAGTGAGACCCCCATCTCTACACCTTAAAAAAAAGCTAATAATTAAACATAAATAAAAATGAAGAGGGCTGACAACCCATGCCCTCGTTCTTCAATGTAGAGATCAGTGGGAGGGACAGGGGCTGCTCCTCTGAATGAGCTAGGTGCTCTCTGGTTTGCCACAGTCGCTTCCGCTCTCTATTGCATCACATGCCAGGAACTTCAGGATTTGCATAAGTAGCTTGGCCTTGAAGACATTGACTTTGAATTCTGGCTCCACTCCACTGCTCCACTGCTGCTCCACTGCTGCTGACCGTGTGGCACATCTCTTAAGCATCTCTGAGCTCAGCTTCTCCCTGACAATGGAGTTCTGTATCTCACAGGTTTCTGGATAGATAGGTGGAGCCTCAGAGGAGTGGGGAATGAGGAGATCAATGGGATTCCAGGGCAGCTCCTTCTGCTGAAAACTTAGTGTGTGCATGGAGGGATGACAGAATCATGGAGCACACAGGGGTAGGGGGAGCCTAATCAGTGCCCAGAGCCCCAACCCCTGCTCAATGGCTTCCCTCACTCCACTACAAGCTAGACCCTGTGGCATGTGACCCTGGGACCCATGGGGGCCAGGCTAGGGCAGAGGGAAGCTGCCTAAAGCCTGGAGGGATCACCAAGCCTCCTGGCTGCTCATCATGGCCAGGGAGGGAGGAGGAGGCTATCAGCCGCTCTGCCCAGGCTCAAGAGTAAGCAGAGGAGACAGCCAGTGCAGGATGCAACGAGGACACCAGGAAGGCCCCCTCTGGCCTGCCTCACGGCCCCAAATCTCCCGCACAAATGCACTCTGAGGCTGTTCTGCAGGATTCCGGAAGAAGCCTGTGAGGGAGAACTCATACTTCTTGAGTCTGAATGAGAGTTTCAGGCATGAGAATACCTTAGGGGCCCCAGGTGGCAGAGATGGGAGAACGTCTGGAAAGAATCCTTATGGCTTCCGTCTAGCTGGGGGTGGGTCTCAGGCCAACCATCCTTCAACCACCGACACCAGCTGTGTTTATAACCCTAGGACACAGGGAAGTTCTCACTGAATAAAAATTCCGAGGTTCTGAGTCTCCGGGAACTGATGTCATGGGAGGCAGGTGTGGGTGGAAAATCAAACCATGGTGTGGGGGCCCTGCAGGGAAGATGAAGACCCTGGTTCCCAGGCCTCAATCTGGGCCTGCTCCCCACCTTTGTCTTTTTTCCGATGGGGATCCTGCTGGAAGAGAAGGAGGCTTGGCCTCTGTAGGAGCCAGTGGTCAGATGGGAATAGTCATCTTCATCTGCTCCACTCCCACTGGCCAGCCTTGTGACTTCAGACACATTCACGTTCTACCCTGGGCCTTGGCCTCCTTCACTATAACACGAGAATAATGCAACCTGCTTCCAGGACGGCATCGTTAGAATCAGAGGGCGTGAATAGCCGAGCTCGCAGTGAGCTTTGAGTGGGACATCATCAGCAAGTGGGGGCTGCCTTATTCCTGGGACTATCCCATGATCACTGTCACTGTGTTATTGTTATTTTTGCTGAGCCCAACCTTCTGGCTGCTGAGACGAGCTCATGGGTCACCTGTGAGTCATTCTGAGCCTCCACCCACTCTGCACAGATCCCTGCCTTCAGGGGCCCTTGACCGAAGGCCTCCAGCCAGACAGGAAGGAAGGAGAACTCCAGATCCCAGGAGGGGTCTCCACACTAGTCACTGCATCTTCTCTGGAAGTCTGGGTTAGCGTCCTGTCCCAACAGCCCCCCTTCCAAGAGGGGCAACCACCACATGAAAGATCAAGGCAGAGAATGAGGTGGAAGGAGCTTTTGGATTTTGAAATCCTACATCTTGCATCCTCCCTTGGGTACTAACTAGTTCTGTGACCTTGGGCAAGTCATGGAAATGCTCTGAGCCTCAGGAACCTCATCTGTAAAATGAGGTATGATGATAATATTATACCTCACTTATAGGACTGGGTGGCGATTAAACTGTATGAAACACAATATACTCCTAGCTTATTTCTCAGGGGTATGGTGGGTATTTGATAACTGTAACCTTCTTTTACCCCCCTCTTGCCAGGATTTCAAACAATTGTCCTACTTTCAACATCTTCTTCAGTTAGTCACCAGAATCAGAGCTCATCTTGTGACCAAGGCCAGGCTCAGTCTAGGGCCAGGGTCAGGGCTCTCAGGCTGATCTAAGAAAATCAAGGATCCTCTGAGTATGACCCTAGCTGGCCCTGATCTGTGCCTCCTCCCCTGTGCCATCCCAAGCCTGCCCCACATGCACAGAGGAAGCAGTGCCTTCCCCTTCGAGTCCTGACTTGGTCCCCACTCATTAGCTCTGGGCAGCAGGCAGCCAAAGAAGCAGCTGCCAATGCTGGCAGCCCTGCCATGCAGCCTTTGGCCAAGAGTCAGAACCCCACGGATCATCTCCTGGCTGGCCCCATTTCCACATCTCATCCTGCCCACTGGGGCACCCCCTGCCTGTCAGTGCCACTGCCTTCCTGGTCCCTGCTGTGCTCTGACTGGCAGGTCTCCCTGTGCCAGGCTGGGTGACAGGTGCTGGACACTGTTCAAGCCCCAGGGCACCGAGCCATGCCTAAACCAGTCATGGGACACCCTGGGCCTGGGGACTGGCCTGGTAGACCCGGGCACAGAATTTGTCTCGGGTGGCAGAGCTGGGGTTCTTGTTGCCTCGAAAGAACTGAGAGTGTTTCCCAGGCCAGAACACAAGCCAGCCAGGCCTGCAGCAGCATGCAGGCCAAAGTTTACATCCTGGCCATGGGAAGACTGAGCCTCAGAGAAGGCAAGAACTGGCCTGAGTTCACAAGGAGTCAGGGGCAGTGGGCCAGATGCTAGGTCTTCCTGAACCCAGCCTGGCTTCTTTCCACTGTCCTGTGGCTTTCTTCTGATAGGTCTCAGTGCCCACTGTGAGCCTGCTCAGGACTCCCCCTTCTCCCTGTAGAGCTTTAGACCTGCAGCATCTCACACTGTCTAGCACCACATCTTATGTACATAAAGTACATAAGCACATATCCTGGTACAGAGTCTCATGAGGGAGGATTTGGCCTCATCTGGGAGATCAGTGAGGACAGCTGAGATGGGGAAAGGGGAAGGGAGAATGTTTTTGGGCAGGGAGCGTGCAGAGGCCTAGGGTGGGAGGGAACAGGGTTTGCTCAGAGAACTGAGAGATGTCCAGTGAGGCTGGAGCAAAGAGAATGAGGTGGAGATCCTGTTGCTGGGGAGCTGGAGGAGCTGGCAAAGACCCAACCGTGCTGGGCCTGGAATCCTCTTTACTTTAGGAACAATGGGAAGCCACCGGGTTCCTTTGGTACTATGGCACCACAGTACCCAATGGTAACCTGCCTTTGAAGGAATCTTCAGGGAGCAAGAGTAGAGGAACCAAGAGCAGGTGGAGAAATAGTGCGGTAGCCTAAGTCAGTGGTGGAGCTGATGGAGAGAAGCAGCTCAGTCCGAGAGATGGGGAGGCACAGACATGACTTGGTGATGGATTGCATGAGGGGAGAATGTGATTCCTGACACCAGGATGGGGTGGGATCACATGGAGAGAGAGTACAGGCTAGAGAAAGAAGAGCAACATAGGGCGGAAACCTGAGACAGGCCAACATTTAAGGCCAGGTAGAAGAGATCAAGAGATGTGGCCATAGCGGAAGGTGGGAGAATAGGGTAACTTGGAAACAGAGAAAGGGCTTCAAAGAGAATGAGTGGTCATGAGGGACTGCTGCCTCTGTGTGAGAAACAAACTCACCCGTCCAAACCCAAAGAATGGACTCAGAGACCTGGAGAGCAGCCAAAGTGAGACTTTTAATGCCAGTCTTGCAAGATTGGGTGTCCGATAGGCAGGCACACCCAGCACAGTTTCAATAAGTAATTTATCCCTTAGTGCACGGGTCTCTCCCCCTGTTCCTCATAGGCTAAGTACTGTGGGGTCAGTTTTCCCAGATGTCGCCTACTGATTGTTAAGTAGGGGCTTTAAGTTTGTTTGTTTGTTTTAGGGTCGTCTTACTGCATTTTGTTGCAATCCTAGTTAGCTCAGGGACTATTCAAGGTTTTTTTTTGTTTTTTTTTTTTTGAGATGGAGTCTCACTCTGTCACCCAGGCTGGAGTGCAGTGGCGCGATCTTGGCTCACTGTAAGCTCCGCCTCCTGCGTTCACGCCATTCTCCTGCCTCTCAGCCTCCCGAGTAGCTGGGACTACAGGCGCCCACCACCACACCCGGCTATTTTTTTTTTTTTTTTGTATTTTTTAGTGGAGATGG
>NW_012109230.1:695621-728772 GCF_000951045.1 Mandrillus leucophaeus
CAACTAAGCGGGGGTAGGGGAGGGTGCCGAAAAGCAGGCATTGGCTATCCAAGCAGGGGCCTAATATATGCTGTTTCTTCTGTAGTTTGCTGACCTAAGCCGATTTAAGGCACTTTGTCTTGGAAATGGACCACTGTATACATTATTTCCTTCACCTGAGAGATTACGAAAGATGAGATGCCCGTTGGATGCAGGGTCAGGGATGGTGGTCACTGGTGACTACAGAGAAGCTATATTGGTGGAGAAGTGGGGTCAGATTGGAAGCCAACCAGTGGCTTAGATGAAGAGAGGCTGACCCACAAGATGAGCCAGGTGCCTGCTGGTCTGGAATAGTTTTGGCTGGAGGATGTGCCTATTACTAGATGGACTCAAGCCTGGTGCCTTCCTAAGGGGTGAAGTGGCCATGCCCCAAACAAGAGAAGTACCATCTTTGGGCCTGAATCCTCCTCAGCTCCCCACTAAGGGGATGAATGAGTGAACAGTTCTGGGCACTCTCAGGTCTGTGCTTCACTACTCCCCCTGCCCCGACCCCTGAAACTGTGGTCCTGCCTGCTGGGGATGCAACAAACCCAGAGAGAAGGACAGAACTCAGGCTGAGACAGGGATTCCCAGGATCCCCATCCCCAACCTCAGGTGAGAGAAGATGGGATGGCAGAGGGCAGGAAACCAAGCCAGGAGACTAAGCTCAGGGTACCAGAAAACAGGGGCAGCAAAAAGATGAGAAAAAATGCTTGGAAAGAAGGTAAAATTATATATATATATTCCCAGTTTTATTGAGATATAATTGACAAATAAAAATAAAATTTATATGTATTTAAAATGTACAAAGTGATGATTTGATACACATATACTTTCTGCAGTGATTATCATGATCAAATTAATTAACATATCTATCACCTCACAGTTACTTTTTGTGTATGTGGTGAAAACACTTAAAATCTACTCTTAGCACATTTCAAATACATAATATAGTATCTTTTTTTTTTCAGACGGAGTCTTACTCTGTCGCCCAGGCTGGAGTGCGCTGGCACAATCTCAGCTCACTGCAGCCTCCACCTCTCAGGTTCAAGTGATTCTCCTGCCTCAGCCTCCCAAGTAGGTGGAATTACAGGTGTGCACCAACACGCCAAGCTAATTTTTGTATTTTTAGTAGAGATGGGGTTTCACCATGTTGGCCAGGCTGGTCTCAAACTCCTGACCTCAGGTGATCTGCCTGTCTTGATCACCTGAGGTCTGGCACATGACTGTGCCCAGCCACAATACAGTATCATTAACTAGAGTCACCTGCTGCATATTAGATCCCCAGAATTACTCATCCCAAAACTGAGAGCTTGTATCCTTTAACCAACATTTCCTAATTTTCCTCATCCCCAGCTCCTGATAGCCACCATTCTACTCTCTGCATCTATGAGTTCATCTTAGATTCCGTTAAGTGACATTATGCAGTATTTGTCTTTCTGTATCTAGCTTATTTCATTTAGCATAATGTCCTCCAAGCTCATCTGCATTGTCACAAATGGCAGGATGTCCTCCCTTTTATGGCAGAATAATATTCTATTGTGTATATGTTATATATATGTGGACATATATGTATACAATATATAATTGTGTGTGTATATATGACATAAGTATATACAAATATATGTATATAACACGTGTGTGTGTATATATATGACATTTTCTTTATCCATTCATTCATCAACAAATACTTAGGTTGATCCTATATCTTAACTATTGTGAATAATTCCGCAATGAATATAGGGATACTCTTGACCTCAGATGATCCACCTGCCTCTGCCTTCCAAAGTTCTGGGATTACAGGCATGAGCCACTGCACCCGGCCCAGATATCTTTTCTTTTCTTTCTTCTTTTTTTCTCTTTTTTTCTTTTTTGAGACGGAGTCTCGCTCTGTAGCCCAGGCTGGAGTGCAGTGGCGCGATGTCAGCTCACTGCAAGCTCGGCTTCCCGGGTTCACGCCATTCTCCTGCCTTAGCCTCTGGAGTAGCTGGGACTACAGGCGCCCGCCACCACCCCCGGCTAATTTCTTTTTGTATTTTTAGTAGAGACGGGGTTTCACTGTGTTAGCCAGGATGGTCTCGATCTCCTGACCTCGTGATCCGCCCGCCTCGGCCTCCCAAAGTGCTGGGATTACAGGCTTGAGCCACCTCACCCAGCCTATTTTTTTGAGATGGAGTCTTGTTGCCCAGGCTGGAGTGCAGTGGCGCAATCTTGGCTCACTGCAACCTCCGCCTCCCAGGTTCAAGCAATTCTCCTGCCTCAGCCTCCCTAGCAGTTGGGATTATAGGCGCCTGCCACCATGTCCGGCTAATTTTTGTATTTTTAGTAGAGACGGGGTTTCACCATATTGGCCAGGGTGGTCTTGAACTCTTGACCTTGTGATCCACCCACCTCGGCCCTTCAAAGTGCTGGATTACAGGCGTGAGCCACTTCGCCCGGCCAGATATCTTTTCAAGTAACTGATTTTGCTTCCTTTGGATATGTACCCAGTAGTGAGATTGCTGGATCATATGGTAGTTTTATATTCAATTTTTTGAGGAACCTCCATGCTGTGTTCCACAATGGCTGCACCTTTTTACTGTACATTCCCACCAACAGTGTACAAGGGTTCTCTTTTCTCCATACCCTCACCAACACTTATCTCTTGTGTTTTTGAGAACAGCCATCCTATCAGGTGTGAAGCGATATCTCCTTGTGGCTTTGATTTGCATTTCCCTGATGATTAGTGATGTGCACCTTTTCATGTGCCTGTTGGCCATTTGTATTTCTTTGTTGGAAAAATGTCTATTTGGGTCTTTTTCTCATTTTTTAAATTGCGTTGTCTTTTTGCTGTTGAGTTGTATGAGTTACTCATATATTTTGGATATTAACTCCTTATCAGATACATGGTTTGCAAATATTTTCTCCCATACCATAGGCAGCCTTTTTGTTTTGCGGATTATTCCCTTTGCTGTGCAGAAACTTTTTAGTTTGATGCAGTCTCACTTGTTTATTTTTGCTTTTGTTGCCTGTACTTCCGGTGTCATATCCAAAGATTAAATGCCAAGACCAATGTGAAGGAGGCTTTCCCCTATGTTTTCTTCTAGGGGTGTTACAGTTGCAGGTCTTACATTTAAGTCTTTACAAATAAATACATATTTTTAAAAAAGCATTGAAGTATTCATCATGAAGAAAACGAAAACTTTTGTGAACTTTCTTATGCCTATTGCGTGGTTTGTTACTTGTGTATTTGTAATCAGATGTGCAGGGATATAAAATTCTTTCCAGGGTCTATGGCCTCTGAGGATCTGGATCTTCCCTCTGGGGTTCCTGCCTGGGGCTGGGGGCCAGCACTGAAAGCCCCCTTCAGGTCCTGACAGCTGGGCCCTCATTTTCAGAAGCCCTTCCTTCTCCCTTCATTTGCATCTCATTAGCACCACCTCGAGCTGGTGGCAGCTCCACCTTTCTGGAGCCCTGGGACGCAGGCTGCATCCTGGCCCAGGCGCTGCTCCCAGCTGGAGAGGGGTGCAGCGACGTGCTTTCCCCTCCCCCTTCCCCGCGTTCTCTGTCCCCACCCTCTCTCCCGCCCCACGTGCGGCAGCCACAGGGAGGGTGCAGGAGGACTGGGGTGTGCCCGGCTCTCTTATCCACCCCCAGGCTCGGGTCGCCTAGGCTCCTGCCGCGCATTCCCATGGCAACCGGGTGATGGCGCGGGTCGAGGTGCCTGCCTAGGAGCCACGCGGCCACCCAGCTCCCCGCCCCGCCGCCCAGGCTGGATTGGTGACAGTCAGGGCCTCAATCTCCCGAGATGATCGGCGATAATTGGTTTATGGAAATAGCTGAGCGGAGAAGGCGAGCTCCCCGCTAGAAACAGCCTCCCTGCCAAGCCTGCTCCCGCCACCTGTCCTTCCCTCACCACGGAAATGGAGTTGGGGGAGGGAGGGCCGAGGAGCTGGGCTGGCACAAATGGGGCTTTTGAGGCAAGTGTTTCACCTGTTGGTCTCGGCACAGCTTCTATCCCTCTTTCACAGTGCGGTGCTGGGGGGGCAGGGACTTGTCATAGTAACCAGGTGTTGGCCTCAGTCACTCTTTGGCCCTGGGCTCAGGCCTATGTTGGGTGCATTGTTGGGGTAAATGGAGGAGGAGATCCGTCCTCAGGGAGCCCCAGAGGAGTGCATAAACCATATCGATATAAAGTACTTCAGACCAGGGTCACCACTGCTGTGGTGCTCCGGAGGAGGGAGAGCTCAACTCTGGTGGCTGCCTGGAGGAGGAGGCTTTGAAGGCAGGATTTCAGCAGGCATTGGTGAGAGGGCTGGGGCAGGCACTCCCCAAAAGGAAATGTGGGCAACAGACTCTTGGCAGGAACTGAATGGTGCTAGTATTGGGGGAGGGGAAGTATAGGGTGGCTTGGTGGGAGGCCACCAAGGCTCCCACTGTCTGTCTATAGAAGGGGTATAGGGTTGATGTGCTCCTTGGAGGGTGCTTTATAGTAAAGATTGAGCACATGTCTAGTGTCCCCAGGGAAGGTTGGCTGGATGGAGATTGTGTTGCCACTTGGTGCCTTTCTGGAAGAAGTGAGACCTGTGAGGTGGGCATAGATGTGGCATGGCAGGCCTTGGCGCCAGGCTGGGGAAGTGTGTACCCTGACAGCAGCTGGCTGGAGGGGGTGTGTGGGGTGCATTAAAGGCCCAGAACTATGGGAGTCCCCATGATAGAAGTGACTGGAGAAGGAGGGGAGGGGAGGGTGGTTATGAAGACCCTACCCCAGGGCTGGGTATGGTGGGGTGGGGCACCCAGAAGTCAGGAGGGGCAGGCCCCAAATATTCCCCTTCCCCAATCTGACCATCATGCCCATGAGCCCAGCCCAGGCCTCTGCATACAAGCGCCCTGCCCCACTGGAGCTGAGCTGTGGCCAATCCCTGCCCCGCTGGGGTGGGGTGGGGAGGGGTGACTCTCTGGACCCCTTGGCACCCTGCCTTCCCCAGCCCTGGTGAGCAGCTTCCCATGCAGCAGTGGAGGTGCCAGGCAGTGCCCACAGTGGCTCTTCCCCTCTGGGTATGACCCAGTCCTGGGCCTTTGGGTGCTCATATTCCAAATAGCTGTCCCCTGGTTTCTGCTCACAGCCCAATCCATCCCCTGACCCCACTCTCACACAGCTACTTACACCACCACATAGGGCCATGGCTCGGAACCATCCTTGCAGGCAGGCAGGTTGGTGGCTCCATGGAGGGTGACCGTGATGGTCTCCTTGTTAGAGGGAGACAGGTGACCCATCTTAGGTTCCGTGCTCTGGGAGGCGACCAGGGGCTCCTCTGGGTCTTCAGTGTTCTGTGGGGAAAGCCAGGGCTAAGTGGCCTTTTTTTTTTTTTTTTTTTTTTTTTGCGATGGAGTCTTGCTCAGTTGCCCAGGCTGGAGTGTAGTGGTGCCATCTTGGCTCACTGCAACCTCCGTCTCCCAGGTTCAAGCAATTCTCCTGCCTCAGCCTCCCCTGTAGCTGGAATTACAGGCAAATGCCACCACGTTCAGCTAACTTTTGTATTTTTAGTAGAGATGGGGTTTCCCCATGGTCTCCAACTCCTGACCTCAGGTGATCCGCCTGCCTTGGCCTCCCAAAGTGCTGGGATTACAGGCATGAGTTACCGCACCTGGCCCTGAGTGGCCTCTTCTGCTGCGGCACCTCCCTTCACTGCCACCCTCTAGCATCTAGCCCCTCACAGCTCCCTCAAGTGCCTGCCTCCCTCTGTCACCCCTCCGCCCACTCTGTAAGTCAGTCGCCTTGGCCTCATTTTCTCCTTACTTCTGTTCCCATCCCACATCTCTTGCAGTGCCTTTCATCCTCTCCCCCAGCCCTGGATCCTACCCTTCCTGCAGGATGAGACAGGCCACCTCACCTTTCAAGTCCGGTCCCACTTCTAAGCCTTGGCTTTCGCAGGTGCCCTTGTCTGTAATTCCTAAATCCCACCCGCTTTTGCAGTTCTAACAATGGGCCACCTTCTTCAGTCTATCCTGTAACCTCAGCTCAGCCCACCCATCACCTCAGGCCCCTCCTGTGCACAGCACTTTACAGCTGACAAAGTTTCTCCACGTCCACGGGGGCACTCAGTGCACATGGAGGTGAATTCGTGCATCTGTCCCAGATGCCCCACCTGTCTTCTACCCAGGAACCTTGTGGACTGGGGAGGAAGAGGTGCCTGCCCATGCAGGGGGCCTCCTACGCCAGTTGCCTCAAGCAGGGACTCAGCAGTTTAGTAATTCGTGGATTCATGGCCCAAAGGACCACTGTGATGAGAGTTGCCGAGAGAAGACAGAGCTCTGGGTGGCTGAGGCAGTCAGGGAAGACAGCAGGAAGGAGGAGGCCTTAAAGGGTTGGAAGAAGGTGCAGGAGTGGAGGCAGGGAGGACAGGCCAGAAGCAGAACGCTGGAGCAAAGGCAGCAAACGGGAAGGGGCAGAGCTTTCCAAGGCCCAGAGGTGGCTCATTTTGACTAGGGAGGCAGTGGGGACTCAGGGAAGATGGCAGAGCTGGGCATATAAGCGCTGTGGGGTGAGGAGGAGTGTGGCCATAGGGCTGCTGTGGCTCAGGGGTGTCCTCGTCCTCCCTGGTCCTGGTCCTCCACTGGTCGGCTGGCTGACTTTCCACTCCCAGTTAATCTGACCTAGATTAACCCTTGATAGGCCTCCCATGGTGGGAGGTCTCGCCTACCCTTTGTCCCTCCAGTTGATATGAGGGGCCATAGAGGGGCACTCTCGGCCCTGGGAGAGGAGCGAGGGCCCTCCTCAGGGTGGAGGCAGGGCCCTGAGGGGCCACTGGGGGGCTGTTCCTCATCTCTGGAAAGCTCAGCCTGTCAGACCCTGCATTCCAGGGCAGGCCCTGGTGGGGTGGGGTTGAGAACAATGTCCTGTTACATAGAGGGCAGATTGAGGCCTAGACAGAAGCAAGGACTTGGGCCCTGGATGGGCTCTGGTTTTGGTGGCAGCCTCGGCAGGCTGGGTCCCTGGCTCAGAACGGCCGGTTCCTGAGGAGCCCTGAGTGTCAGCAGAGCCAGGTTTAAACCAGCTCTGCCCCTCACCATGCTGGGCCCCAAAGCCAGCCGTGCTCTGAGAGTCACCCGTGGGGAGATGAGGGCTTGGACCGGCCTATCTGGAGCCTGCTCTGCTCCTACTTGAGCCTGGGGGTCCCCGGCACAGGACCACCCCTGCTGGCTCCTGGAAGCCTCAGGCAGAGGGAAAGAAAAGGGCACAGTGCCTGAGGCTCTGCTCTGCCCTGAGGAGTTTTAGGAACGTTATTTCATCCATTTCTCACGATAGCATGGGGTGCCCACCAATCGGAGCCACACCTCCCCTCAACTGCTCCCCTTGGGGGTCTACTGGCCTCTCAAAGCTAACGAGCTCTTGACTCCTCTTCAAACCCCTCCTCCTGCTGTCTGCCCCAATTCATTAATGAGTTAATGGCGATGCTGTTGTTCTAGTTGTTCAAGCCCCACATCTTGGAGTCCTTCCTGATTCGTCCTTCTCTCCCTCGACATCCCTTATCCAGTTCCTCAGCACAGCCTGTCAGCTCCCCCTTCAAACCATATCTGGACTCTGACCCCTTCTCAGCATCCTCAGGTCAGCACTCAGGTCCCAGACACCTGCATGTCCTGACTCGCCTCTGATGGAGTTCTGTTTCCTCTCCGGCTCTGCCTCCACCCCATCCAATCCCACACAGCGGCCAGAGTGAGCCTTTACAGATTGGACCCAGATCCCTCTCTCCTCTGCTCAGAGCCCTGCAGTAGCTTCCTGCTTCTCTCAGAGCCTTGCAATGGCCTGTGGGGCCCTCCAGGAGCTGGCCCAGAAAACTGACCTCATCTTGTCCCACGGGCCCTGTAGGTCACTCCGCTCCAGCCACACTGGCCTCCTGGCTGTTTCTCACACCCACCAAGCTCCCTCCTGCCTCCCCGCCTCTGCCCTAGCTGTTTCCTCTGCCTGGACTGTTCCTCCCTGGGTGTCACCCCAGAACTGTTGTCCCTGTGCCTTGCTCCCCCGCTTCCCTTGGCTTGCCTGGTGCAGGCTGTGGTCCTTGCCTAGCAAGATGACTAATTAGGAGGTGAGACTACATGCCCCCCAGATCAGAAGTGCCAGTCCTGCAGAGAGAGACCCTCCTCTCCATCCTCTGACTGAGGAGGCCACCCTCACCCTCTTCCAGGACCCAGCAGGGCCTGTCACCATCTGCAGAGGTGTTGATGAGGATTGCCCCTCCTCCTCTCCCCCATTCTCCTGTCAGGGGAGAATGAGGGGAGGGGAAGATGCCCCTGCCTGGAGGTGAGGGAGGGGGAGCAGCCAGAGTGCTGCTCCCTGCCCTCCTGGGTAGGCAACTTCCTCCCATATCCACCCTCACGCACGCCACCATGACCCCCAACTCCCCAGCAGCCTTGCTCTCCTGGTTTAGTGGCGTAGGAGCAAGGCTGGCAGCCTCAGGGCAAAAGACCTAGGTTTCAACTCCGCCAGACTGGTGGCTCACGCCTGTAATCCTAGCACTTTGGGAGGCCGAGGCAGGCGAATCACTTGAGGCTGGGAGTTCGAGACCAGCCTAGACAACATGGTGAAACCCCATCTTTACTAAAAATACAAAAATAAGCCAGGCATGGTGGCACGAGGCTGTAACTCCAGCTACTTGGGAGGCTGAGGCAGAAGAATTGCTTGAACCTGGGAGGCGGAGGTTGCAGTGAGCCAAGATTGCACTCCAGCCCTGGCGATAGAGTGAGACTCCATGACCTAGGTTTCAGCTCACCTCTGGCCCTACCTCTCTGCACCACCTCTCTGAGCCTTGGTTTTCCCACCTGGCCAATGGGAATGTCTGGAATGGTTTGTGATTCAGCCTTTCAGGTGGTTACTGTCTCTGAAGTTCCTGCAGTGAAGCTGGGAGGGGTGATTCATGTTCCTAGACAGATTCCCTGTGCTGTGAGGGCACAGGGCCTGTCGTGAGCTCCCTGGGGCCATACAAGTGAGGGCCCAGGAGCAAGACCATTGTCCAAGGGCCCTTACTGGCTCCCTGGCAGCCCCAGAGCCCAACTAGGCATTTGCAGACCTGGCCAGGAGTCACACCGGCTCCTCCTCTACCTCCCCTGCGCCTCCCCTGGGGACCGCCTTCCCTTCTGGGAATAAAGCTTGCAGGAAGTTTAGCGAGAACTGCTCGTGCTTCAGTTCTGGGCATGAAGCCAACTGCCAGGCTGGCGCCTCCTGGTGAGGCCTGCAGGCATGTGCCCGCTGGGCAGGCTGGGCCCAGGGCCAGGGAGGCCTGGGGCCAAGGGTGAGGCCAGGATGGGGATGGTGGTCCAGGGCTGCTATCCTCCCGCTATCCCCTTTTTATTCCCATGTCTGGATGGGAATCTGCAGGCTTCCCTTAGAGATGTACTGCATCAGAACCAAAGTCCTCAACCCGTCTGTTACCCCTGGCCTGCACTGCAGGATTGACGAGGGAACAGAAAATGCACATACTGGGTTACAAGAGGGGTAGTGAACTGGGGGTGATGGGGCACCCTCCTGTAAGTCTCAGGTGGCACAAACCCATCTGTAGGGGTGTAGTGAGCCCTGGGGAGGGAATTCATGTCTCTTCTTGGCTGGGAGCAGAGCTGGATGCTCACCATCAGCTTCTAAGGCTCACTCTCACTTAACCCACCCAACACTACTAGGGTGCAGAGATAAGCAGGCAGCTTTTCCAGGCAGGGGTTTGGCCAGTTTACCTGCCCAAGGCCACACAGCCAGTGGATGGGAGGCCGGGCTGTGAGCACCGAAACCTGCCTGATTCCAAAGCTCAGCACTGTCAGCTACTCCACTGAGCCTGGCAAGCTTGGAAGCTGCTAGCTAACTCAAGCGCCCTTATCCAATCAGACAGGCAGCCTTGCCCTCAACAGGCCAGGATTAGCCAGCAGATGTTGCAGAGGAACTAGGACTGCCCATCACTCAGGGCGTTTTTGGATCCATGTGCTGGGGGGAAGGGCTGGGGTGAGAGGAGGAGGTAGGAACAACAGGCAGTTAATGATCCTTGAATTCAGCTCCTGTGGGTGGGGTGGGGGAGCTTAACTTGGTTCTGGTGGGGAGAGAGATGGAAGGAAACAAACTCTTCCACCCACGCCTCCCTTGCCACCCCTCTCCTCCAGCAGTCTGGGAGGCCTGAGGAGCTGAGCCCGGTTCTGCCCTCCAGAAGGACCCTGCATCTGAAAAGTCACACCAGCTGGAGAGGGGCTGGGCCGCGAGGCAGGGTGCCTGACTGCCTGGATCTGTCATTTAGGTGAGTTATTTGACTGCAGTGGGGCTATTTCCCAGCAGTTTCACAAGGACTTTCAGTTAAAAATGGTTCCCCATGTTCCTTCTAGCTTTGGCATCTAAACTTGCCTGGGAGTTATGGTGGTTAGGGGAAAGCTCTTTTACAGGTGAGGAAGCACACTCAGAGAAAGTAAACCTCTTGCGTGAAAGCACACGGCTTAGCTAGTGGGGCCGGGGCTGGAACTGGAAGCAGGGTCCGTCTGACCCCACGCTCTTGCTGTCTCTGCTGTGCTCTAACCGTGCTTCCTTGGATGTGGATCCCTTCTCTGCTCCACAGTGGATACCCCATTGAACTCATAACCTGAGTATCCATTGGTGGCAGCAAGAGGAATTGTGTTCTTTGGAGCAGAGAAGTATTCCCAAAGATGACACAAAAGTCAGAAATCATTAAAAAAGGATAGGTTTGATTACATTTTAAAAATCTATACAAACTTCTGTAATGATCCAAAATGCCCTGCAATACAAAGAAAAGGAAAAAAGGAGAAAATGTTTGCTATATATTTAAAAAAGGATTAATATCCGTAGTATACAAAGAGCACTGAAACCTATAAGCATTACCCAATTAAAAAAACATGAACTGGGTATTCACAAAAGAAGAAACACAAATATATATATTATATACATGATGAGCATCCTTTTTTTTTTTTCTTTTAAGACGGAGTTTCGCTCTTTGTAGAGACAGGGTTTCAACATGTTGGCCAGGCTGGTCTCAAACTCCTGCCTTGGGCTCCCAAAGAGCTGGGATTACAGGAGTGAGACACTGTGCCTGGCCAACATCGTTTTTTTTTTTTTTTTTTTTTTTTGAGACGGAATCTCACTCTGTTGCCCAGGCTGGAGTGCAGTGGAACGATCTCGGCTCACTGCAACCTTCACGTCCCAGGTTCAAGCTATTCTCCTGCCTCAGCCTCCTGAGTAACTGGGATTACAGCTGTGTCCCACCAAACCCAGCTAATTTTTGTATTTTTAGTAGAGACGGGGTTTCACCATGTTGACCAGGCTGGTCTTAAACTTGCCTCAGCCTCACAAAGTGCTGGGATTACAGGCATGAGCCACCCCCGCTGGCCATGATGAGCATCCTTATGGGCAATTCTACCCAGCTATCAAAGTGCTTCTCAAAGCTACCAATCAAAGCAACCTTGGCTCCTCCTCAGGACTCCCACGCACACTCCCTGGATCCCCAAATCCAGCTACGTGGGGCAGGTGGGGACCACCTGGCAGCTTAGGGTGCCAGATCAAACTGGTGCCTGGTCCTGAGTGTGTGGCATTACAGAAAGAGGCTTAATGGGGAGGGTGGAGTCTGCGGGGGGTCGGGGGCAGCTGTGGGCAGAGAACATCAGGAACCAGAGACATCAAAATCAAGGGTAATAAAGTGGAAATCACACTAGGGCCTGAGCACCCCCAGCTATTTGGCTTATTCAAGCTGAGTGTAACTACAAAGAGGGTATTCCCCGTTTGCAAGTACCGATGTGCCTTTGGTCTCAGCTCCTTCTGCTATCCCTGTGGGTAACACCATCTAGGGCAGGGTCTCTGCCTTGCTAGTGAGAGGAAGGTAAGGGGTCCCTTGCACTGAACTGTTTACATCTCATTACAATAAGATTCTAGTCCCTTCCTGGCAGAACCCTGCTGCTAGGCCACAGCTTTTTATTAAGCACCCACTATGTGCCAGGCACTGTTCTGAGTGCTGGGGATACAGAGATGAACAAAACACACAAAAATCCCTTCTCTCCAGAGACCCAAGCATCTGCGTTCCAGGGCAGGGGCCTAGGCCCCAGAAAATCAGGGCCAGGGCTAGGAGAGCATGGGGGCAGTGGGGGCATCAGGGCTGCCAAGGTAGCAGCCTGGGAATATCCTGGGAGATCTTGGATGGGGGTAATGAACCATCTCAGTGGGCTCTCAGACTGTGTGACCCCAGCAACAAGAGAGCAGAAACAAGCAGGTAAGGGTGGTCAGCATTGACAACACCCGCAAGTACACTGCATTCCAGTTCCCATATGGCCCAAGAGTATAGGGCAGCTAACCTGGGAGAGCCACAGAGACCGCCTCACTCCCCATTTCACAGCTGTGAAAACTGAGACCCAGAGAAGGGAAGCTTTTGTCATGATTAAGGAACAAATGAAACTTTGAAGGAGAGACTTTGAAGGAGGGATGGATTCATGCAGGTGTGTGGCCCATTCCCCTGGCCTTACCTTTTTGTTTTTCAGTCCCATCCTCTTGAGGCCAGGAGTGTCTGGCCTTGTTTAACAATCTTGGGGACGAGTAGCTGGTATAAGTGGGTGATCAGGCATCAGTCCTGCCCAGACAGCTGGGCCTGGGAGTCTTGGAGTCCTTATGGTTAGTAGACAGTATGGAGGTCAATGTGGTCTCAGGGGTGCCACACACCAGCCCTGGGGTCTGGATGTTGGGGAAGGGGGAGGGTGGCCAGGTGGGGGCAGGTCCTCGATCTCTCAGCAGCGAGATGGTCTATGGGTGGAGGGGCCTAGGGGGTTGCAGGCCATGGCCAGTTGGACAGGGTCAGCAACGAGGCGATTGACTCTTGGCACCCCCAGGACGGTGGAGAGATGGGAGAGCCCTCTCTCTGCCCAGGCCTGGAAAAGCAGTGAGCTTTTCCACCTAGCTGGGTCACCTGGGCAACATTGTGTGATGTCACAGGGCAGGGCCGAAGTCACACAGGCACCTGTCCAGGTGCAGTGAGCTAGAACGCGAAGCTCTTTTCCCTATTCCTGGAGCTGTGTTCCACCTGCCGCCTGGCACTCAGGCCTCACCCTTCCTGTTCTTGGTGCCTCACGCAGTCTCCACTGACCCTGTGGCATGGCCAGCCCCACGCTGCTCACACTGCAGCAAAAGAGGAAGCCAGACACTGCTCTCAAGAGCGTTGCAGCTTGATCGGTAAAACAGCTACTTCTGTTGAAGAATCTACCAGCCATCATGCCTCTTTGGGTACCTATAGTCTTCCATTTATTTGATAATAATAAACACAAACTTCAAGAGGATGGTTTCTTCTGGGAGGGTGGGTGGGAAGATGGGGGAGAGAAGAGGGTAAGAGCATACATTCTAAACCTTTGGGTTTTTAGATTGGGTGGTCAGTTAATGGGAGTTCATGATATTATTGAAAATAAATTAGAATTAAACAATTAAAGAAAGCCATGATGGGCCAGTGATGGCACTAGAGTATGAACCAAAGATTATGGTTCAGTTCTGAGTGCTGCAAGAGATTATTACAAAGACAGAGTATGTCTTTTAGTGGAGCATTTGCAGCACACCAGGCAGGGTTCTAGGTGCTTTTGGTGAGGTGAGATGGCAGAATGAGGAGAGGCCAGTCGTTGGCCTGGGGTGGGGAGTTGTTCTATGGAGAGGTGAGGTCTGAACTGGGCTTTGAAGGATGATGAGCAATCCTGGGCTAGAAGAGGAGGGATCTGGGGTGCTGGGCGGTGTTCAGAGGTGTTTGGGAGGCCCCTGTGGCCTGCCTCATTTCTACCTATTTTGGGCCCCTGTTGGAGATTCTTTTAATCTGGCCGAAGAGCAGGACCAGTCTGGCAGCCAGGAGGCAGAAGACTCCTGCTTTGCAGAGGCCTCCCAGCCTCCCTCTCTACCCCCACTCCAGAAAGAGCAGCAGCGAGGATGTGGTTCTCCCAGGTTAGAGACAGAAAAACTGAGGCTTTGTCTTTGATTAGAACTGAAAGGACCAGCCAAGGCCACCCAGACACTAGTGGGGGATGGAAGTCGGGAACCCCACTCCTAATTTTCTCCCCGTCTAGGCCTGCCAAGAGTGGTACCGCTGGCGCTCTGGGACTGGGGGCCTGACCAGGAATGGCCTGGCTGTGAGCACTGTGCTTTATCTCCCTTGTGGGCCAACATGTCCCAGCACAGTGTGTATGTGTGGAAAGGTCTCAGGGGCTGCTCCCCCAGTCTCCCTAAAGCACCTCTCTTCCAGCCTCTCAGGCCTCCTAAGTCTAGGAGGCTAGGCCAGCAGGGTGAGGGGGTGGGGAGCCATTGCAAGCCAGGTGCCTAGGAAGCAAACTTTAAGGAAGCACTCACTCTCAGGGCTATGGGAGCGCTCCGTTCCTGACACAGAGCCTCCTCACATTTTGCGCCCTGGCCACCTTGCCTGCCTCACTGTGGTCCCTGCCCTGCCCTGCAACTCTGCCTCAGTCCCCGAGGCTCTGGGCTGTCACTCAGCTATCCTCCCTGGCATCTGAGCTTTCTGCCTCTGCAGCCACACCCGTGCCATCTTCCTGCCTGGAAAGAAGATAATGCGATTGGGCACTGGTTCCAGGCCGTCTGGCTCCAGAGTGCAAGCGGGCCCTGTGCACTCAGCAGCCACCAGGAGGGCTCTTCTACCCTCTGACTTGCTGGTTGTTCACCTCCCCAGACCAAGGACCCCTGAGACAGCAGCTCCTGTGCCTGCCCTAACCTCCTCTAAGAACTGCTTCCTCCTCGCCTGTGAGAAGGCCTTAACAGCAGCATGAGCCCAGTTGCTCTACCTTCTCCCCTTTCTCCAGCAAGGTGAGTTCTACCTCCCCAGCTCAGAAAAGTGGGCTTGCTCCTCAAATGCCCAGGGGCCAGATCCAAGCTGTGATGATTCAGGGAGATTCCAGGGTGAGGGAGAGCAGGGAATGATTAATCTCACAGCTAATAGATAACTGTGCCCACTCCCTACCCCCAGGAGAGAGCACTTGGAGCTCTAGGAGGGGCCAGGGGTTACATGTGGCCACTAGGGAGCCCATAGTTCTGGGAGGGGCAAGCCCCTGAGGCTAGATCTGGGGTTGGCTCTTGGGGAAGGAAGGATCTTGTTGGCTGGACAGCAAGAAGAATCTGGGGAGACAGATGTGGCTCATAGTCAGCCCTGCTTTCTCATGCCATGTCTGGGGCCTGGAGTCTGAGGAAGCAGCCTGTGAGGACAAACTACCCATGCAACGAGACTCAGGAGAGTGTGTCTGTCTTCCAGAGACCACCCCTCCCTTACTTGGCCTTTCCTTCCCTCTGAGTCCTGTCCCACCCCCACATTTGGGCAGCTGAGTTGGATGAGGTGGGAAACGTAGGCAGTGTGATTTTGTAGCAAATGGCAGCTCAAAGCTGTGTGATCTTGGGCAAAATGTTAACCCTTTCTGAGCTTTGGTTCCCATCCTTATTCAGTGAGGGAATCGGGGTTGCTCTGTGGGCTGAATGACACCATGCAGGTAAAGCTCTTAACACGGATAGTTATGAGCTCCAGGCATGCTCGCTTTTCCCTGCTAACCAACCTTGGGCTTGGCAAGTTCTCTCTAGTGCAGCTCTGGGTGGCGGTGACTTCAGTTTAAACCCAGCCCAGCACCTTAAGTGGTGGGATGTGAACTGGCCTCAAGGGGCCCAGTTAGAGCCCTTGTGGAAGCACAGGGCAAAGCCAGATCCCAAATCTCTCTGCAGAAACTCCTGAGGCTGAGCCTCACAACTTATATGAGGTCAGAGCAGCCCTTAAAGGTCCTGGCCAGCAGCCGGTGGATTCAGAGGGACTTTGAGAGGGGTGGACCCTCTCAGAGTCTTCCATCCTTCAGCCAACAAGTGAGGACTTGCTGTCTACACCACTGGGGCTGAGGGTGCGTGGCAGTGGGAGCATAGAGGCCCTGTAAGGGAAATGCTTCAGTTGACAACAGTCAAAATAAAAACCAAGGGAGGGGCAGGGACTTGCCCTGGTCCCACGCCCTTGCCTCATGTTTCTTAAATACCAGGAGTGAACTTGCAGCTCCAGAAGCGGCACACACGCAGGAGGTGTTGCAGTGGACCAGGAGGACTGCGCACGTTCAGAGCAGGAGATAAATGGGTCGAGGAAGGCCTCCGGGATGAAGGGCCTTGAGCAGGACCCTGAGAACACATTGGATTTAGGTAGAAAGAAGGGGACATTTCTGGTGAAGGGCTACCTGAGAAAGGTGCAGCCATAGGTGTGGGCCCGGAAGCCGGGAACAGAGAGGGGTTAGAGAAGAGGGCAAGTGGGCCTGGGATGATATCTGGTCTGGATGGGTGTGAAGGCTCAAGCAATGGTGGAGACATGTAGACTTCAACCCACGGCCATTTCTCACTTCTCTGGCCCATTCCAGTGAGGGAGAACTCACCAAGTCCAAGGTTGGTTAGCAGGGAAAAGAGCAAGCACGTCTGGGGGACTTCGCTGCCCGTGTTAAGAGCTTTACCTTCACGGTCTCATTCAGCCCTCAGAGCAGTCCTGATTCTCCCACTCGATAAGGATGGGAACCAAAGCTCAGAGAGGGTTAACATTTTGCCCAAGATCACACAACTATGAGCTGCCATTTGCTATAAAATCACACTGCCTACATTTCCCACCTCATCCAACTCAGCTGCCCAAAAGCAATGGAGAAAGAGTGATGGGGAGATACGGGGGAAGGGGCAAGAGTCAGGAAAAGAGAAGGCCAAGTGTGGGGGCTCTGGGAGAGACGCACACTTCCCTGGACTCTGCCTGGCAGCCAACTCTCTCCATACAGGTACCTTTCCAGGTTATGGTCATTGTTCCCTCTTGTCTGTTCAAACCTAGGAGTCAGGCAAGGTTTCTCACAGGTTCCAGCCCCTAAGGGCACTGTAGTCTCACTCTTGTTTTTCCTAAACCCCACCCTCAATATTGGAAATAGTCCCTTTATTAAAAACTTCCCTCAAGCTCCTGAATTTGAATGGCTTTTTTTTTCCTAGCAGGACCCTGGCTGATGTACCTGCTGTGTGAGCCACTCTCCATGGCCCAATCTCTCACCTGCTGTCCTGGTATCACTGCTGCCATCATCACCACCAGCCCCTTCACACTCCCAACTTTTAGTGAGCACTTACTGTGTGCCAGGTCCCATGCCAAGAGCTGGCCTACGCCATCTCATTTCATCCTCACGTTTATGCTCCTGGGAGTTATTGTTGTGAGTTCTTTTTTTTTTTTTTGAAACAGGGTCTCATTCTGTCTCCCAGGCTGGAGTGCAATGGCGCGATCTCAGTTCACTGCAACCTCTGCCTCCCAGGTTCAAGTGATTCTCCTGCCTCAGCCTCCCCAGTAACTGGGATCACAGGCATGCCACCACGCCCGGCTAATATTTTGTATTTAGTAGAGACAAGGTTTCACATGTTGACCAGGCTGGTCTCGAACTTCTGACTTCAAGTGATCCACCTGCCTTGGCCTCCCAAATTGCTGGGATTACAGGTGTGAACCACCGCACCTGGCCAGAGCCCATTTTTAAGGTGAGGACACAAATGCTCTGAGGGAATGGACTTGCCCAAGGTCACATAGCTTTGAGGCAGCAAAGTTGGGATTTGACTCCAGGTCTGCTGGCTCCAAAGTCCATGATCATAACCACCAAACCACGCTGCCTTTTCCTTTCATTCTGGGGAAAGCAGCCGCAGCTCTCCTTTCTTCTCTCCTGAAACTGAGGCAACATGAAAAATTCAAGACCAGAGATGAAAACACCTGGCCTTTTGAATGAGGCCAGACCAATGTCTCTGCGCAGTGCGGCCTACAGACACTGGTGACAAAGGAGAGTGAGGTGGTGTGTCCCAGAGGCTCAGCTGGGCATGGCTGGCCAGGCCCGCATAAGCAAGGGCAGAGCCAGGGGGCCTGGAGGACATCACTTCTACCCAGCACAGAGGGGCTGCAGGGCTGCTTGATTACGAGGGCTAGTGGGGTCATGACACCCCAGACTGTGACTATCACTAATGTAGCTCGCTCCCATTTCCAGCTAAGCCTGTTAGATGCAGGCTGCTGTCTTTAGGGTCTGCTTGCCAAGTGAGCCAGGGTGGGATCCTGGAGGCTGTGGGGACCTGCCCTTCTGACCTTCCCCTGGTTCCTTGCTGTGCAGAGGTGACTTTTATCAGCTCAGTAAATGGCTGCTGGGCTAAACCCATGTGTATCTGTGTTTTGTCTCAGAGCAGACTTCGTGATAGTCCTGACCCTGTCTTGCTGCACCTAGTTCTTCTGGGCTCTGGGCACCACCAAATAGGCAAAAAGATTTGGCAGCAAACAAAAAAGCATGATAACTCGGAATCTGTCAGGCCTGGCTCTAACCCTGGTTCTGCCAGGCACTGGAGCGAGGTTTGGGCAAACCTCCTGATCCCCCAGAGCCTCCCATTCCCCATCTGCAGAGCAGATCTACCAGCAGGCTCTGTGCAGGGTGGTGGCGAGGATTAGACAAGAGAATGGATGCCTTCACATGGTAGGCAGCCCCACCATGGGCTTTCCTTCACGCTTACAATTTATGCCAAGATGGAGCACCTCTGGCCCGAGCTTTGGCAACAGGAGACTTGGGGGTGATGAGTAGAGTGTGGTGTTCTCGTTGTTGGACAACGCAGCTTCCATTTGCTTAGCAGGCACGTTTATGGATTGCTATGTTGAAGGATTCCTCTTGGCGTTTGGCAACCAAAGCTCTCATTTGGGGCAGCCCAACTCCCTCCATCATGTCATAAATCACTTTGCTGAAGATGCAACGTGGCTTTTGGGCATTTTTCTTTTGAAAAATCAATAACTCGTTTAACAAGAGACTGAATAAAGGCGTGAGCAATGAAGCTGCCTGCCATTTCCTTCCATCAGGAGGGGCAGAAGCAGTGCCCTGCCAAGGTTGGGTTGGGGGGTCTACTCAGAGGGCACAGAGGCCTTGGGGTGGGGACAGTAGGCTCAACCTGTTTCCAACAAACCTGTGTCCCCTCACCCCAACTCTTCCGACCTCCAAATCTGACAAAGGCCCTCCACTGCTTCAAAAAACACCTTAGTAGAACCCCATCACTGCAGGGGACCCCTGCCAGCCTCCTGGTCTGCTCTCCCCAGGCCCTGCACCCAATCCCAGCCTCACACCCACACTCCAGCCTCATGACATGCCTGTGGTCCCTGTGAAGGTGCAGTGGTCTCTCCAGCCTTCAGGCCTTCACCTTTACTGTTCCACATGCCTGGGCCATCCCTCTTCCCCAGCCAGCCTGAATAATCCAAGACACAGTTGAATTGTGCACAACCTGCACAAAGATTCACTGCAACCTTCCCCCACCCCCACCTCAGGGACATCAGATCCACAGCCCATGGGCCTCCCCTGCCCTGGCTCATGATCCATTGTGGGCTTCTCTGGGACACGATCTATCTTCCCAAAGGGCAGGAACTATGTCCCCAGGGCCCAGCATGTTGCCCAGCGCAGAATTGGCACCAGGTGTGTGCTTGATGTATGAGTGAGGGATGACATTTGTGTCAAGTGTCTTCCTCCTTCCTGCTACTTCAGCCTGGGACAGTGATGCCTGCTCCCCCAAGCCCTCCCTCTCCACAGTCCAAGCCCCTAGTGCCTTCTCCCCTTGCTAGGGCATGCATGGATGTGTATAGGAACCTCGTAATAATAGCTAACGGTGAGCACTATTCTGTATGTTTTACAGACGTTAACTCAGTCCTCACAATGACATATGAGGTAGGTGCTACTGTTGTCCCCATTTTATTTTATTTTTATTTCTATTTTTTGAGACTGTGTCTCAATTGTCACCTAGGCTGGAGTGCAGTGGTGGGATCTTGGCTCACTGCAACCTCTGCTTCCCAAGTTCAAGTGATTCCCCTGCCTCAGCCTCCCAAGTAGCTGGGATTACAGGCGCCTGCCACTATGCCAGACTAATTTTTGTATTTTTAGTAGAGACTGGGTTTCACCATGTTGGCCAGGCTGGTCTTGAACTCCTTACCTCAAGTGATCTGCCTGCCTTGGCCTCCCAAAGTGCTGGGATTACAGACATGAGCCACTGTCCTCGGCCTGTTGCCCCATTTTAAAGACAAGAAAATGGAGGCAAGCTTTAGACTTGGCTACCTGGCTGCAGAGACTGTGGCCTTAATCACAGCACTCTCCTTATTGAGGTGCTTGTGGGGAGCCTGGGGGTAGGGGTGACAGCCCTGGGTACCTCGCCCACTGGACAGGGCCTCAGGGTTGGTTCTGCAGCAGGGATGCGCCGCCAGCAAGTCCGAGGGGCTCCAATTACAGGAAACTGCTCACTCAGGCCAAGTCAGCCCGGGCTCCCTCCCCGCTCAGCGCCCGCCACCCTCGCTCACACAGCCCGCCATCTCTACCAGAGAGCAGAGCCTCTGGCCCTAATCTCATTTGAGGCCATGAAATCGCATTTGCAGCATATTAATGCAGCGTGGAGCTGGCCCGGCCCCTGCCTGTCTCCTGGAAGAGAGGAGCCTGGAAAGCAATCCCACGGGGAGGCGTCTCCAGGAACACCCGCCGACAAAAAGCAATTATGCTTTAAAAGGAAGATTAAAATAATGTCTACATCCTCCCCGCTCCCATGCCCATCCGTGAGCTCCACTGGCCCAATAGTGACTCAAGACCAGGCTTCCGGCTGGGGTAAGGAGTGGGGGCCCCATGGCCCAGCCCCTCACCTGCCCCCACAATCACTGACTCCCCAGAAAGCTTCCAAGTTCCCCAAAGAAGCCACAGTCTCTCCAGCCCCTGGGTCTTTATCCAAGCTTTTCCATCCAACCCTTGCCTACCTGGCAAGCTGCCATTCATCTGGTGTCACGAGAATGGCCAGCATTTTGTGAGCATTGGCTATAGTCTTTAAATTTACTACACATTGAATTCAACAGTCCTGCTGGTGAGTGTTGCTATCATCCTCATTTTACAGATGAGGAAATGAGGTGCAGGGAGGTGAAGTCCCACAGCTGGAGGGGGCAGAACAGGATTGAAACCAGAGCCCATCACTACTCTCCTGGCTGCCTTTCTGCCTTGATCAAATACTTTCCACCCCTCCACTGTGCCTTCAGCCCCACAAGGTGGGTCCAGCTGCTTCGCCTTCTATACCCAGTGACTGCAGTGGTCTCCCTGTGGTGCTCCTGTCTTTCCAAGAGCTCTGAGGGGCCAGGCCTGGCATAGAATCAGGGTTCAACAAATGCTTCCTGCATGGAGGAATCAGTAACACTTCTCTGCAGAGGTAATGGGGTGGAGATGGGTGGCCCACCCCCTGCCTCCAAGGCTATGAATCAGGATGGCTTCCAGGCTGCCTGTGTTCTGGAAATCTTTGGAGCCCCCTCTCCTCCGAGACCTCTTGGACTGCAGTGAGGCTAGAATATTATTTAATTGTCACAACCACATTGCCAAGTAGGCATCATTACCCCTGCTTTTACAGATGAGAAAACAGTCAGAGAAGTAAAATGATTTGCTCAGGAACACCTGCTGCAAGGCAGACCAGGAACCTGAACTCAAGCGTGAGTCCAAAGTTTGTCTACCGAACCTTCTTGACTGTAACTCCCTGTCACTTCTCAGATAGGGTAGGAAGGACTTAATTATGGGCCAGGGATACTTATGCAACAGTTTTTTCTAAGTGTCATCAGCCAACAGCAGTTGTTCAGGGAGTTTGCTCTGGGACTCTGAGCCATTGACAGCCCCAACTCCATCCCCAGCCTTGCTCCCAAACCATTCAGTGCAATAAACGAGCACTCATTGTTGGGGCCAGCGTAATACCAAGTAACCTGTCTTGGCAGGACTCAGTGTGATTTGGGGCCACCAGGAAGAAATATCCTCCCTCAAACTGCTTCCCTGTGATCCTGTCACGTGCCCAGAAAGCCCAGCATTAGTGCTGCATGGGCTAAGGAACAGCTTGCAAATGGGCTAAGGAACAGCTTGCAAAGTGTGAGTCTCCCTAGGAAAGGATGCTGTTAGTCATTCCCACCTGTGTGCTGACTACTGGCTCAGAAAGACCAAAATATATGGTGGAGATCTGGATTCCAGCTTGACCTTGCTACTGTCTGCCTTGGGCAAGCTGTTCATCTCCTCTAGGGGCTCAGTTTCTTGCTCCAGAAAATGGGCTCTATCAAGGTTACCCTGCTCTCCTCCCAAGACCAGTATGATGCTCCAATGGGCTCTGCAGGCTGCCAAGTGTGATATAAGTTCCACCTTTGCCAGCCTGGCCCAGAGCAGCCTCTGGTACAGAGGGGATAGCAGAGAGCTTGAAGTACTCAGATATGGCACCTCCTGTGCATTCCCTTGGCATCTCCTGCAACTCCCCACCACCCCCATCCTACGAACCAGCTCTCTCCACCTCTTGTTTTCCCCCTACTTGCTTGTCCCTCGAATACCTCCATGCCTTTGCTTACACTGTCCTCCACCTTTTTTTTTTTTTCTGAGATGGAGTCTCGCTCTATCACCCAGGCTGGAGTGCAGTGGCGCAATCTTGGCTCACTGCAACCTCTGCCTCCTGGGTTCAAGTGATTCTCCTGCCTCAGCTTCCTGAGTAGCTGGGACTACAGGTGCATGCCACCACGCCCGGCTATTTTTTATATGTTTTAGTAGAGATGGGGTTTCACCATGTTGGTCAGGCTGGTCTTGAACTCCTGACCTCGTGATCCACCCACCTCGGCCTCCCAAAGTGCTGGGATTACAGGCGTGAGCTGCTGCGTCCGGCTCACCCCTGAAAACCATTCTCCCCACTCTCTGCTGGAATCCCACCCCACCATGGAGGCAGGGTTCAACTGTCTCCCTGACATTTGTGGGGTGGGTTGATAGCACCACGCAATTTCCCAACCTCTTCCTCACTTGAGCCTCATAACTTCCTTGTTAGTAGGTCCATCATACAGATGAGGAATTTGAGGCCCAGGGAGGTTAGGAACTTGCTCCAAGTCATGACTGCTCATATGCAACTGGGAAATGAGGTTCTAAACAAAGTCTTCTGACTGCCAGCAGAACTGTCTTCCTCCAACGGAATGAGTCCTTGACGACCACCCAGCTCATGCCCACCACTTCCTCCACAATCGGCTTGGAAAGTGATCGTTCCTCAACTCCTCCTATTTCCTCTCCCTGCCCAGCCTGGCAGCTCCCTGAGGCCTAGACATACAGCAACCCAGCTGACTGCTTGGGAAAGTGAATGAATGAATGAATGAATGAATGAATGAATGAATGAATGATCGTCAGCTCAGGCTGAGGGAGGTTGGACCTTTGGAACCCAGGGCAGGCTGTCAGGTCCAAATGGAGGAAGGACATCTCATACACATTCTCCATCTACCCTGGGAAGGGAGCTGGTACCTGCTGGCCTCAGCTGCTCCTGACCCCAGGACTTTGCAGAACCAGCCCAGGACCCAGGCTGGGGTTGACTGGGCTGGCCTGACAGCCACACCCCTCACCAGGGCCAGGGGAACCTCACTGGGCACTGTCAGCCTTCCTGCCCTGCTGCTCCCCACCCTAATCCACTGTTAGAGGTATATTAAAGACGGGTTTCACACTGGGTTTTAATCTCACCTCATATATCACATATGCCATGTCCCCAAGTCCCTTTCTCATCTGGTGCTACACTTGGGGGTGTTGTACAGAGATGGAACCAGGGAGATGCAGGAGATCCAGGGAGGTGCGAGTCTGTGTGTGGGAGGATGTGCGCTTCCCAGGCAGGCCCACTGGTGTCTCGGTATGAATCTATCATTGGATGGGGGCAGGGGGCGGGGGGGGGGTCTCTGCATGTTAAGGATGCTGGAGGTCTGTGTATACTCACATATGTGTGCATGCATATGTGTCCTTGTGTGTGTCAGCATCCATGAGGGTGGATGGAGTTGGGGATGGGTGAAGGGTGTTCAGGAGTTGGGGGCACATCCACTTTCAATGGGTGTAAGGTCGAGAAAAGGCCACTGTCACTAGGTTTTCCTGCATCTTATCCCCGTTTACTTCACTGTGAAGATAATTTCTGGAGATGAGAAGGCCACCACATTTCCCTTCCCTGGAGCTCATGAGCTGCTCAGTGGGGCTGGGATTGGTCTGGCTGGGAAGACATATCAGAAGCAGGCACCCCCTTCCAAACCATCTCCCCCACATCTCTCTCTCTCTCTCTCTCTCTCACACACACACACACACACACACACACACACACACACACACACGCTTCCAGGAGGTGTGAGTCAATGTCAGTCCCTGGCTGGGGTGAGGAAAGGCAGAGATGAGGGAGGACAGCAGGGCCATCTGGTGTGTTCGGTTACAACAATCTGCTAATGGAGGCTCTTCCCAGACTAGCACCCAGGCTGGGCTGGCCTTCTCCA
Source organism: Mandrillus leucophaeus (assembly GCF_000951045.1). NCBI lineage: Eukaryota > Metazoa > Chordata > Mammalia > Primates > Cercopithecidae > Mandrillus > Mandrillus leucophaeus. The sequence goes on from NW_012109230.1 coordinate 719,912, forward strand.
CCCTGCGAGCTGGAATCTGGGCCCAGACACAGTGAGACTCACAAGCTCCTAACACCCCTCCCTTGGGATACTGGCTGGGCAAGAAAGAACAACCCTATTTTCTAGGTACAGAAACTGAGGCCCAGACACATCCTCTGTGCAATACAGACATCCCAAGTCATTACTAGAACAGCGCGAATTTATTAACCACTTACTGCAGGGCACGGCTAACTGTACACTAACTCATTTCATCTTGCCAGCAATAAAGGGCACAGAAATTGCTCTCTCCCATTTTACAGATGTGGAAGTGGAGGATGAGGGAAGTTATATAACCTGCACCAGGTCAAAAGCTACTAAGTCAGTGCCAGAGCCCAGTCAGCATCCAGGTCCTCCTGACTTCCATGCATCTGCCTCTCACCCTAAGCTAGCTGAATCCCAAATCTCTCCCATCCCCTACCCTGCTGAGTTCCAGGCATGGACCCTGTTAGGACCCCAAAAGCATATATAGATGACATGGAAATCTGGAAGCACAGGGGTGGAGGGACAGGCTTGGGCAAGGACACAAATATGGGACTCCCTCAAACTGTGCATTTTTGAGTCTCATCCATGCTGCCCAGGACCTCTGGGCTCTCCTTCAGGGACCCCATGAACAAGAGTGTTTCAGTGCACCCAGAGGAGGAAGGGGAGCCAGCAGGCTGCCTGCAGGGTGGTCATGATATATTTAGCCCCTGGCCTCTCTCCCTGACAGGGTGGGGGGGTGCAGGGGTGAAGTGGGGGCTGGAAGTTCTCCCCTACCCCAGCCTCCCCAGGGCCAGCACCCGCCTGCCCCACCTCTTTCTCTGCCATGGTGCCGGTCTGCACCCCTCCCTGCGTGGGTGACAGCATTCTCTGAGAACGCCGTGACAGTGCCTTTGTTCCCCTGAAATAAAAGAAAATCGAGCTACAAAGGGAAACCTCAGGTAGCTTTTAACGGGGCTCAGCTGCCTGGGGCAGAGTGTGTTTAAGCTGGAGGCAGTTGTCAAAGGAGGAGAAGGGGGAGCTGCCTGCAGTCCCCCTCCCACCTCCTACTCAAGGGGGGAGCCCCCATGATCGCGTTTACTCAAGGAAAAGGCTCTTCCAAATAGTGGCAGAGGAGAAAATCAATGGAAATTGATGGAGAAATGTAAAGCAGCTGTCTGCTGTCTGCTCTGTGTGTGTGTGTGTGTGTGTGTGCGCGTGCTTGCATGTGTGTGTGTGTGTGTGTGTGCTTGCATGTGCGTGTGTGTGTATGCTGGCAGTGGGCACAGCCTCAGCAGAAGCATGCTGCCTGGACGAGTCTGACCTGTTCGGGGCCAAGGCCCAGAGGGTGGGGGCTGGGAGTCAATCTCTGGCACGTGCCTGTGGAGGGGCGCCGGTGGCTGGGGGAGGGGCGGCAGCAGAGTCTCTAACTCGAGTTAAGAGAGAGATTAATATATTCAATCCGCTCCAGGGTAATTGAGGGAACAATTGGAGTGTTTTTCTAAAGCCCATAAAACTGCCTCATTTGCAAGGAGGAGCTGACCAGCCTCCAGTCCTCTATGTTTGGTGAAGCGCAGGAAAGGAGGAGGAGGGAGAAGCCCAGTGGCCAAGGGCTGGGATATCAGCCTGGGAGGGGGCTGGCAGTCCTGATCTAACCTGTTCTTACTTTCCCCACCTCCCACCATTTTGTTGGTAGCAACCCAAGCATCGCATTGTAGAGCCTCACTTTCCCCACCTGTGAAATGGGCCAGTGACAATTCCCCTCACCAGGAGAGCAGAGGGAACGGCACAAGGGGAGGCTTCACAAGAGGGGGAAAACCAGCTAACCCGAGGGTCCAGCACTGAGGGGACGGGGCATGAACGGTGCCCGGTTCTCCAGCCACGCCAGCCCCCACTTACACCCCCGCGCCGCACCCCTGAGATTAAACGGGCAGTAAAGAGTAAAGTTAATGAAATCCACATCGTGTGCCTCTCCCCGCTTGAACCATTCCAGTCTCCAGGGCAATAGAAATAGTGTACGCAATTGCGAGCAATAAAAGGCATAATGAATTTAAAAGCAGGCCACGGGGGTGGGGGGAGTGAGGACGGAGTGCTTGGGCCTTAAAGGCAAGAGGATGCCTGGGGCTGGGAGAGCGCCGGCCTGGAGCTCCAACTAGAACTGGGACCAGAGACACACAGGAGGCGGGGATGGGGGGAGTGGGTTCGGATGGGGTTAGGGGTGGCCTAGGGGATGCTAGGCAAGCCGTTCACAACAGCTCCGTGGCCGCTCTCCTTTCTCCTCCACTTCTCCTTAATGAAAGCCCCCTAGCCAGTGGGTGCCAAATTCACAATCAGAATCCACAGGCTTAGAGCCAGGTGCTCGGCATTTGGTGATTGCTTTATTAGCTTTTCTCCTTTTTTCCCCTCCAGGGGGAAGAAAAGGTGTTTTAAACGGAAGGAATTAAAAAAAAAGAAAGAAAGAAAGAAAAAAAAAGTAAAAAAAAAAAACCCTTGAAAGCTTGTCATTTAAAAGGCTCCTGGGAAACGAAATCGTTTCTATGAAACAAAACTGCGATTGTTGGGAAGAGGTAAATGCTGGGGGAGGGAGCCCACCGCACCCCTCCTTCTCCTTCCAGAGCTCAGAGATGTGTGGGAGGGAGTTCCCGGCCTTCTAGCGACGGAGCCCCCAGGGTGGCTCCCAGAGCTGCAAGCAAGGAACCTTAAAATTTGCGTTTCCAGAAATTTCATCCCTGGGAATTTCCAAAGTTTCCCTCTTGAACAGCTCTGCCAGTGGGAGATTGTCAGTAGACTTTCAGAGATCTCTTGGAGAGGGCAGTGAGGTACCGGGAGGGTTTGTGACCCCTGAGAGCCCAGCTCCAGGCCCACAGCTGTTGTGGTCTCCTCTGCCCTTCCCAGTCCCTCCAAGAGGCATCATTTTCCCCTAAAAATGTCCAGCTGAGTCACATCTGATGGCCTTTTTGCCGGCTTTGGGCTGCGCCTTCCTGCTTTCCTCACCCCAGGGTGCTCTGCCCAGCACCGAACAGGCCACCTTCATTCTGGTCTGATAAACTGCCCCTTACCCAGGGGAAGGAGAGGCTCTGGGAGCTGGAGTAGCATAGCTCTACAGTCTCAAACCTGCCAAGAGGCGACAGGAGGCAGCGCTGGGGGTGGGTGGGATGAGTCTAGTGGAGCTCTACCCAGAAAGGAAGCACCCTGCGCCTCTGGGAAGGGCTGGTGCTGTGGCTGGCAGGAACCTGGAAATAGTTAGCCCTCCAGGTGGGTAAATTCCCTCTGCAGCACCTGCCTGCATGCTCCCAGTACCCCCATTCTTGGGTCAAGGACTCAGGGAGTGGCCTCTATCTTGGAGCCTGTGATTGTGCATGCTGGAAGTATTTGTGGAGGATAGTCCCTCCCACCGTCACCTTCCCACCCACACAGAGGAGGAAGCTCGGGGACTGGAGAAGGGAAGGTGTTCACTGTCCCTAATTTTATTGCTCAGGGGGAATTGATCGTTTTAGTTCCTGAGTCTCCAGGACTACAGAATGCTGTGACCAGCATTGGCAGGTCCATTTAAGGCTGTGCCACCCGTGGGCCGTGGCTCAGAAGCAAAATGATTCTGATTCAAAGCCAGTAGTGGAAGTTTGCACAGAGCCCTGACCCTGGTCTCACACTGAGCCTTGTCTTCTACTTCCTTCTCATTCTAGATCATCTCGATCATTGCATTCCTGCTCACCCTACTCTCCAGCCCCTGCTCCACTGCCCCACCGTGACCATCATCAGTTCTGGTGGGGAAAACAAAACAAAACAGTGCCACACACTACACAAACTGGAGAACAACTTGTGAGCCTGCAATCAAGTTCTGAATTGAATAGATTCAATTGTTGAAATGCCTGATCATAGTCAGGACTGAGGATAACCCGGGAGGGATAAAATCAATGCTGGGAAGGCTTCCTGGAAGAAGTGATCTTGAGCCTAGACATTTGCATCTGGAGCCAGAAATCCATCCCTAGCTTTGATCTGAATATTGCTCGCTGACAGCCCGCTCTTGCTGCTGTCCTTCTGGCCACGCCTTTGAGCCTCCAAGTAGCAGCACCAGAAAGGTGCCTGCCTTCCTTAGCCTGAACTGCTAGAGTGAGTTATCTGGAGCTAAAACAGCCCCTGTATTCTCTGAAGGACCCGTCTTCATTGTCTGCTCCCTTGTGCTTCCTGGCCCTGTCGTCAGGGTTATGATTGCTGACTTTCCCCCGACTCTCCCCCAGGGAAGCTATCTTCCTCTCCCTTGAAAGCCATTTTCTTGTCTTGGCAGAAGCAGACATCTGACACTTTAAGAGGGAGCATGGCGGGGAGATGATGGCTTTAAATAACAGAAATTAGAGCTGCTGAGTTCGACTCAGCCATCTCGCCAATCCCCTTTCCCCTCCCTCGCACACATTCAGAACTGCAGCTTGAAGAGCATTGTCCACGTGGCTTGTGGCTCAGGCGGCCAGGGCATTCTGGGACCTAGAGACCAGGGGACAGCTTCTCCTGAGTTCACAGCTTTTGCATACCTAGTCCTGTGACAAACTGTAGGACACCAGGTCCTGAAGTCAGGGAGCTTGCAGTCTAAGGGAACAGAATGTCACCTAAGAATGGAAGTGACATGCATCTCATTTTACAAGCTCAGCACCCAGCACAGAGCTGGGTGTGCAGGAAGTGGTCAAAAGTATGCGTTGATTGACTGATGAATGAATTAATGGACAGAGGCCACAGTGGGCCATGTCAACAGGCTGAGTGACTGGGCAAGAGAAGCTGGTCCCTGGGTCTCTGGGTCCCTGGGTCCCTGGTCATCCTTGTAGTTATCCTGGTACATGCTGCCCTATTGCTTGGCCTAAACCACAGCTCAGATCTGGTCTTTCTCCCGCATAAACCCTGCACAAACCCCTCTGGTGTTCCCCACTGCCTCCTAAAATGAACATCACCTCTCTCTTCCTGATGTCCTCAACTCCCTCCAGTTTCTCCCATCCCCAGGCCTTCTCCCAGCCTGACAGTCCACCACCTGGGCTCCACTTCAGCACCAGACCAATGCACTGTAGGGAGAGAGGCACCGCAGGCGGGCCAAGCACCTTTGGTTGTCAAATTCTGGCTCCAACCTCAGCTCATCCTCTACTGCCAACCAAACCTCTCCCTTCTCCTTAGCCAGTGTATTGTGGTCCCACCTCCTGGAATACCCTCCCCAAAGCCTGGGATTGCGATCCCTAAGTCTTACCCACCTAGCATGCAGTCAGAGAGTTGGCATTTAACAAATGTTTGATGGATGAATGAATGGATAAAAGGGTAAATGAAGGAATGAATGGGAAGATTCACCTCAAATCACCCCTCTTTCAAGAAGCCATTCCTAGGCACCAAAATCTGACGTGCACACTCCCTCACTAGAACTCTCCTGCCAGCCATGCCCTACAGGACCATAGACGATACCCTCACTATACCCAACTGTCTTCAAGCCAGGCAACACCCTGAGCTTAGGTGCTGATCACTTTGGATTCTGTGCACTATTATACACTAAGGTCTCCAGGAAATGTTGACATTAAATGGAGTCAGGCGTACCTTGGGCTGTTTCTCCACCTGTCAAATGGGCTACTACTTGCTCTACCAGCTTCTATCTGTGCTGGCCATGAGGCCTACTAGACACGCTGTCTGGCCACAGAACATGGCCATAGCGGAGAAGCCTCCTATATTTTGGATAAGGACTAGACTCTCTCACCTGGGTCCTGGGTTGGGGTTGAGCCCCTCCTGGTCAGTGTGGATGTTGGATGGGCTTGAGGGTGGGCATACAGAGGAGGCTTCTGTCCCCTGGTTACTTGGGGCCTCCCACAAAATCTGGTGAGAATGAGGTTGGGAACTCAAGGGTCTCAGGGGACACTAACCCACAGAGCAAAAGAAACCCCACTCGGCTGGCTCCCTGCTCTGTGTGGCCTTTGCCCCATTTTCTGTCTGTCCCTTCAAATTGGGACTCCTGTGTCCATCCTCAGACTGCACATTCTCCAGACTGAACGTGGCAGCTTTGGGAGCTCTGCTGCTCTGCTCAGCTCAGGACAGGGGGTAGCCTGGCTTATCAGGAAGGCTGGGTCTTATGCCCGGTGAGCCCACAACCTGAACTGGGACCCAGGAAGCACCCACCTTTAGCCTGGGGAGCTGGGGCTCTGGGCATGGCGACATCAGTTCTGGCTGGCCAGCCCCGGGAGGGCTGTCTGAGATTGGAGGCTGAGGGTTCCGGTGGACGTGGAAGGCCACACTGTAGGCCAGGCTCCCACAGTGTCGGGCTGTGGGGTCTGTGCTAGCCCGGAGCAGAGCCAGGTTGCCACAGTAGCGGTACAGGTCCTCGTGGTCCTGAGCCTTCGGGTTCATGCGAGGTTGGTCCGGCCTCGGGTAGATGGGGAAGATGGCCTCACCCACCCGTTGGGCTGCCTGTCCCGAGGGTTCGTCCAGCCTCAGTGCCTCCACACGCAGCTGAGCATCGTGCTGCCCATCATTCTTGCAGAAACCTGGATGAGGGAAGATGGGGCTCTGAGATGGTCTCAGGTTTCTCTGCATGTGCCAGGAGACCAGGAGGACAGGCAGGGCCCTGAGGAAACCTGGGCTGCCCAGCCTTTGAGTCAAAGCCAAGCAGTCTTGGCTAAGATTTCCCTAGTAGGCGACTCCCTCCTAGGCCCCACCCATGGCTGCCTCCCTTTGCTGATGCCCAATCCAAGCCCACCAGGCAGGGGTGAGGAAGGGAGGGCTTAGCCTGTGGGATGATCGTAGGTCCTGCCACCACCCTGGACTCCTAGACTGGGGAAGAGTTCAGCCTGCCCCCGATTTATGGCCATTTAAAGTCTGGGACTTTGTTTCCCCATTCCCTCACATCCCTCCTCCTCCAGGCAGCCTGCTGGGGTGGCCTCACAGTCTAGGCATGGATTTCCTTCTCATTCCAGCTCACTTTACTCTTCTCTGCTTGGAGTTCCTTCCTCTCCACCTGCTCTGGAAGTTACAGAAGGCAGGTCCCAGGTCTCCTCATTTCTGTCTACCCCCACATACCCACAATCAAGTGGGGCTCAGGGTCAGGCACACGGAGCTGAGTGTAACATTACTCGGTGTAATGTCCACTGCCCAGGACTGGATCCCAAACCCGCTGTGTGCTCCGCATTTTTACATTTACAAAGCCATCTCTCATCTGCCCTTCTATTTCCTTCTCACCTGACCTTGTGTGACGGGCACCAGTGTCCCCACGTCACACTGAAGGAGGCGCGGGCCACAGAGGCCCAGAATTTGCCCAAGGTCACACCGGCAGAGCTTTGGGATGCAGTCTGGGCTCCGACCCTGCCCCTCCCAGTTCTCCTGAGGCTCTCTGGGGTCCCAGAGAGGGGCTCAGGCAGGAGTTCCAGGGTCTTTCTCTCCCCCAAACCCCATCCCTACTTCATACCTTTGGGCAAAGTAAAGATAAACTTGCTCCTGGTGAGGGTGAGGCTCTGGCCAGGCTCCTGCTGCTCAATGACATCAGTGACAGCAGAGCAGGCAGGGAAGGGGTCCCCATCATTCACTTGCAACTGTACCCCAGCCCCAGAGCCCACTTGCAGGGGGTTCTCTGCTGACAGTTTCAGGGCGTATCTACCCCCCTCATTAAACCCCACGCTCAAAACTTCGAACTCCAGATCTAGCGTCTTCTCCTCGGCCTTCAGCCTCTGGCTCAGCAGGGATGCAGAGACCCAGGGTTCAGGTCCCCTGAATGCCATGGCCACTGAGAGACCAACTGCCAGGCTGAGCACTGCAGCCTCTCACCCACAGCCCAGCCTGGACCCAGTCTGAGAGCCTGCAGGCTGGGTGCTCAGGGCCACTCCCCATCCACCTCTGTTTGTTTGAGGAGAAACCAGGTAACAAGGCAGGAAGCTGGGCCTGACCCAGGCAAGTTTTGTTCCATCGATCCCTTCCTTTTAGCATTTGTTCCTTCAACAAATATTTCTTGAACACCTACTGTGTGCCAGACACTATTTTAGGCATTTGAAATCCAGCAGTGAACCAAACAATAACTCCAGCCCTCTGAAGCTTATCTTCTAGGGGCAGGTGGGTAGAGACAGACAAAAATAAACACTAAATATAGAAAATTATAATGTATGCTAGAAGATGTTAAGTTCCGTGGAAAAAATTAGAGCAGGGTCAAGGATGAAGATTCTGGAGTGGGGAGCACATGGGTATGTGGTATCCAGAACTTCCCATTCTGGGAGAGCCTGTTCATGTGCCTATTCTTTCTCAAGAGTTCTTGGTTTGGGGTGTGGGGAGATCTCAAGGGAAGGGAGACAGTGTCTATTCTCAGGGAGCAAACCCTTAGTTTACCTTCTTTTTTTTTTTTTGAGATGGAGTCTCACTCTGTCATCCAGGCTGGAGTGCAGTGGCAGGATCTTGGCTCGTTGCAACCTCTGCCTCCCGGGTTCACGCCATTCTCCTACGTTAACCTCCCAAGTAGCTGGGACTACAGGCATGTACCACCATGCTCGACTAATTTTTGTATGTTTAGTAGAGACAGGGTTTCACCATGTTGGGCAGGCTGATCTCGAACTCCTGACCTCAAGTGATCCACCTGTCTTGGTCTCTCAAAGTGTTAGGATTACAGGCATGAGCCACTGCACCCGGCCTAGTTTACCTTATTAATCAAGACTTACAATGTGAGGCACAGCTTCACTTTGCAGACAGCCCAGGGCCTCTTACACCAAAGAGTTGTCAGGCTGGAATCCATTCTCCCCGACTCTGGGTCTTGGTGTTACCCGATGGGAGAGGGGAGATTCAGGACTCCCCTCAGTAAGAACTATCTCTACCATCACCACCACCACCATCACCATCACCACTACTGTCACCACTACCACAGTCACCACCACCATCATCATCACCACCACCAC
>NW_012109230.1:728872-758201 GCF_000951045.1 Mandrillus leucophaeus
CACCATCATCATCACCACCACCACTATCATCATCACCACCACCACCATCACCATCACCACTACTGTCACCACCACCACAGTCACCACCACCATCACCAGCATCACCACCACCATCATCATCAGCACTACTGTCACCACCACCACAGTCACCACTACCATCACCATCATCACCACCGCCACCATCACCATCACCACTACTGTCACCACCACCACAGTCACCATCACCATCATCACCACCACCACCATCACCACTACTGTCACCACCACCACAGTCACTGTCACCATCACCATCACCACCATCACCACCACCACTATCACCATCACCACTACTGTCACCACCACCACAGTCACCACCACCATCATCATCATCACCACCACCACCACCATCATCACTACTGTCACCACCGCCACAGTCACCACCACCATCACCATCATCACCACCACCACCATCACCATCACCACTACTGTCACCACCACCACAGTCACCACCATCACCATCATCACCACTGCCACCATCACCATCACCACTACTGTCATCACCACCACAGTCACCATCACCACCATCATCACCACCACCACCATCACCACTACTGTCACCACCACCACAGTCACCATCACCATCACCATCATCACCACCACCACCATCACCATCACTACTACTGTCACCACCACCACAGTCACCACCACCATCACCATCACCACCACCTCTATCACCACCACCACCACAATCACCATCATCACTACCACCTCTATCACCACCACAGCCACCACCACAATCACCATCATCACCACCACAGCCACCACCACAATCACCATCATCACCACCACCTCTATCACCACGAATACCACAATCACTATCATCACCACCGCCTCTATCACCACGACAGCCACCACCACCATCACCATCACCACCACCAGCTCTATCACCACCACTACCACAATCACCATCATCACCATCACCTCTATCACCATCACCACCACCACCACCATCACCATCATCACCACCACCTCTATCTCCACCACAGCTACCATCACCATTATCACCACCACCTCTATCACCACCACAGCCACCATCACCATCACTATCATCACCACCACGTCTATCACCACCACAGTGACCACCACCATCACCATCATCACTACCACCACCACCACAATCACCATCATCACCACTACTATCACTGTCATCACCATTATCACCACCACCATCACCATCACCACCACCACTACTGTCACCACCACCATCACTATAACTGCCATCATCACAGTCACCACCATCACTGCCAGCAGCAGCAGCATCACCAGCATCACCATCATCACCTCCATCACCATCATCATTACCCAATATCATCATTGTCAGCCTCATTATTAATGGCAGTCTTTGTTGAGCAGCCACTGGATACCAGGCACTCTACATGGCTCTGTGAGTTGATATAATTATTCCCCCTTTTACAAATGAAGAATTCAAGGCTGAGAGAATGTCAGGAAACTCATCCAAGATCACATGGCTCGTGAGTAGGTGTTGAGATCTGAACCTCAGAATTCTATCTACACTTATCCCTACTAAACATGTCCTGGGACTGGCTCAAAGATGTAAATGTATTATATTAGGGAACTAGGGAATTCTGTACCCTGAAACTGTAGTAGAGTTCTGAGGCTAAAGAGAACATTTATAGACAGCATAGATTTCATTCAAAAAAAATCTCACTTGAAGTTACATTGACTGAAATGTGTCACTTTCATAAAGTAAAAGATACCAAGTCTAAAAGTGGTATTGGCCAGGCGTGGTGGCTCACGTCTGCAATCCCAGCACTTTGGGAGGCCGAGGCAGATGGATCACCTGAGGTCAGGAGTTCAAGACCAGCCTGACCAACATGGTGAAAGCCCATCTCTACTAAATACAAAAAGTTAGTCGGGTGTGGTGGTGCAGGCCTGTAATCCCAGCTACTTGGGAGGCTGAGGCAGGAAAATCACTTGAACCTGGGAGGCAGAGGTTGCAGTGAGCCAAGATTGTACCATTGCACTCCAGCCTGAGCAACAAGAGCGAAACTCTGTCTCAAAAAAAAAAAAAAAAAAAAAGTGGTATTGGCCAGCCCAGCTACGGGTCCCAATGTATATAGCAGGCTTCCTCTGCAATGATTAAATTTCAGTTTCTTCAGATCCCCCAGGGAGAAGCTGAGGCAAAGAGTTCTAGCCGCCTGACTTGTAAGTGAAATTCAGCAGATCCCTTCTGTTTGGGTGTCAGTGTGCCCATCTTTATGATTGGGATAGTGGGGCAGGTAAGTCATCTCTCAGCTCTGATAGTCTGAAATTCTATAATTCATGTCAGGAAAGACCACAGTATGGCCATTTTGGGGAGAGGGTAGGTGGCAGAGGCTACCTGGAAACCTTTGCCTCAGCGGCTGGGCATGGCCAGCCATCGTGGGTCTGGAGGTGGTGGTTTGCCTCTGCCAGGTCTGAGGTCTTGGAGCTTAGTGACTCAGTAAAAGCAGCTCCCTTCCCTTGCATATTTGAAGTGACCCGCAGAGATGTTACAAGATAGGAGTCCAGTTGCTTCTGCCCTAGGACCAAACTTTGCGCACACGTATTCCAGCCCCATCCCCTGCAAGCAGGGCCCATTCTCAGAATCACGTTTTCCCGGTCGGTTTATCCCAAGTCCCTTCAGTACTTCCCTCATACCCCTCATTCTCCCTTCTTTCCCTCCCTCCAACTTTCTTTCTTTCTCTTCTTTCCTTCCTTCCTTCCTTCTTTCCTTCCTTCCTTCCCTCCTCCTCCTTCTTCTCCTTCCTTCTCCTCCCTTCTCCTCCTCCTCTTTCTTTCTCCTTCCTTCCTTCCATCCTTCCTTCCCTCCCTCCCTCCCTCTTTTTCTTCCTTCCTTCCTCTCTCTCTCTCTTTCTTTCTCTCTCTCTCTCTTTCTCTCTCTCTCTCTTTCTCTCTTTCTCTCTCTCTCTTTCTTTCTTTCTTTCTTTCTTTCTTTCTTTCTTTCTTTCTTTCTTTCTTTCTTTCTTTCTTTCTTTCTTTCCTCCTTTCCTCCTTTCCTCCTTTCCTCCTTTCCTCCTTTCCTCCCTCCGTCCCTGCTTGCTTGCTTTCTTTCTCTCTCTCTCTCTCTCTTTCTCTCTTTCTTTCTTTCTTTCAGACCAAGTTTCGCTCTTGTTGCCCAGGCTGGAGTGCAGTGGTGGGATCTCGGCTCACTGCAACCTCCGCCTCCTGGGTTCAAGCGATTCTTTTGCCTCAGCCTTCGTGAGTAGCTGGGATTACAGGCACGCGCCACCATGCCCAGCTAACCTCCCTCCGACTTTCTATAAAGAATCCGAGGTGGCTCTGTTGGCCTTAGCAAGTTTTTAGGATCCTCCACCACCTAACGTCCACACCCACTCCTATTTCTTGCCTCCCCTCCCCATTCTCTCTGGCGAAGGCTTACTTTTTTTGATGTGTGTTACTTTTTTAAAAAAAAATTGTACTCAAATACACATAAACTTTACCGTCCTAACCACTTTGAAATGTGCAGCTCAGTGGTGTTAAATACATTTACATTGTTGTGCAACCAATCTCCAGAACTCTTTTCATCTTGCAAAACTGAAACTCTACACCCATTAAAAAACAACTTCCTCTTCCACCTCCCCCCAGCTCCTGGCAGCCACCATTCTTTCTGTCTCTGTGAATTTGACTACTCAGGGCTTCATAGAATTGGAATCCTATGGTATTTGTCTTTTCACAAGTGGCTTATTTCACTTAACATAATGTCCTGGGGATGGTTCCCTTTTGCCCCAGGCCAGGTCTGCCTTTTCTTACCTCCCTACCCTTGCTGGTGTGATTTCCACTGCCCAAACTGTCCAGCTCCACCCGATGCAGCCCTATTCATCCTGCAGACTGGCTAAAAGCCTCCTCCCCTGTGACCCGGGTTAGTGACTCCCTCCTCCAACCCATTTTGCATTTTCCTCTCCTGTCTCAAATGATGACTTGCCCACACAAGTCATCATTCAATGCCCTGAATGTTGTTTCAGGAATCATGTTTGTGTGCCCAGGCTGGGTGAGGGATAGGTGTCTGGGAAATGGTTAAAGCATTATGGATGAATAAATGAATGAATGCATGAAAGAATAAATTGATGAAGAAATCCAACCCAGCTTCTACTTATGCAGAAAGGAATAAGAGTTCTTTTGGCTATTTCATTTGGATTCCATCTGTGACAAGCAAAGACCATTTTGGGCTTTTGAGTCAAACTTGGACTCAGAGTTGCAACCTGGGGCCTCAGTGGGCAAGCAGCTGGTGAGGAGGGAGGGTAGCTGTGTTGGAGGGTAAGAGGCAAGACAGGAGGCAGAAACCCTGATGCTCAGGCATCTCTGGGTCTGGCCTCAGTTCTATGTAGAAATCTAGAAACTTCAATGAATTTCAGCAAGTCATAGCTGGCTGGCACGCCCATTTTACAGATGGAGAAACTGATTCCAGGGCCACAGGGCAGCACCAGATCCCTCCTCCCTTCCCAGGTTCTCTCTACTCCCAGCTGCCTCCCTGATTCAGCCTCCCACAGTTTTCAAAAAGTTGAAACTCCAGGTGAGACTGTCTCTGGGGGGCAGGGCCTGGTTCCCCAGAGGGAGTCAGGAAGGGGTAGGGTATGTGGGCTGGGGTGAGGGGAGGAAGGCAGGAAGGGAGCAGCCTTGGGAGGTGAACTTCCAAGCCACCTTCCAAAGTTCCAGCGTGAAAGACTTTAATGGGGCCCTCCAGTCTTCTTTCTTCCCCAAAAGAATGGCCACTCAGAGGCCGCTGGCTTTGTTTGGAAGAGCCAGGGCCTATAATTAGCCCACCTCAGAGGGCGCCCTTCCTGCTTCCCACAATGGCTCCTTTCAACCTCCCCCGCTGACACACCCCCACGGCCCCTGAGGGCTCTGAGACCCCTATCTTCAACGACCCACCTCCAACTCCCTCCCCACCCACACTTTACTTCCTTCCTCCAGGCAGAGCTGAATCCTGGCAAGCAGGGAGTCCGTGAGTTCTCTGGAGCCAAGGACCTGGGGCTGAGACTCATCCCCTTCCACAGGCGCAGAATCCGAGGTGCAGAGAGAGCAGGTGGGTAGTGAAGGGACAGAATTTGGGTCTCCTGATTCCTGGTCCAATGCGATCATGCGATCATCACTGCTCCATCCTGGACCTTCAGCACCCAGCCCCCCGCAGCAGCCTCTCTTCCCCTGCAGGGGAACATCAGCCCAGGCCCACCTTCCACTCCCTTCAAGTCCACAGTGCCGGAGGCCCACAGGGTGACAGGATCACAGGCTCAGACCAGCAAAGGGAAGGATGGCAGCCAGTCCCCCTCCATCGCACAGATGGCAAAACTGGAGCCCCGAGCACGGAGGGGCCTGCAGGGGCCAAGGGAAACCTTCCCCATCGCCCTCTGAAGGTTGGCTGGAAATCACCAACAAGAGGCAGGTGAATAGGAGGAGAGGCATACACAGGAGCTTTCCGAATGAGGACCCAGAGATACAGGGAAAATTGTCCATTTTTATGCTGAGTTTCAAGGACATATGGACAGCTGTGTAGCGATATGATTGGTCAATAATGACAATGATGTAACGTAATAGACCGAGTGGGGACACCCAGCAAGGCCTGTCTGTCTGGATTTCTTCCTGGCCTCTCTGAGCATGCATTTCTTCCTTCTGGGTGTGGGCATGGGTAGGACTCTGGAGTGGAGGTCTGGCCTACGATCAAACAAGGTAGGCCTGAGACTTTCTGCATTTCTTTTCTTTTTTTTTTTTTTTGAGACAGGGTCTCACTCTTGCCCAGACTGGCGTGCAGTGGAGCAGTCTTGGCTCATTGTAACCTCCACCTTCCAGGCTCAAGCATTCTCCTTCCTGCACCTCCCAAGTAGCTGGGATTACAGGTGTGCACCACTACTGCCTGGCTAATTTTTGTGTTTTTAATAGAGACGGGGTTTCATCATGTCAGCCATGCTGGTCTCGAACTCCTGACCTCAAATGATACACCCGTCTCGGCCTCCCAAAGCGCTGGGATTACAAGTGTGAGCCACCGTGTCCCACCTAGGCCTGAGAACTTCTTTGAGGCCCGTTTTTACACAGAAATTGGGGAAAGTTAGAGTCTGTAGGCTTTATGGCTGGCTTTGGGGAAAAGGGGTTTTGATTTCTATGACCCGCCTGCAGGAGGAGGGATTCTCATTTCTACATCTGTCCTTGGGGGAGAACGGGTCTGAGAGACAGGAGGGCAGGAGACAGCTCGGTCACTTTTGCTTCGGAGGCTTTCATTTTGGGGTGTTATTTTCTGAGTTCCAACAGGCTGCATTTGTGGTCACTCAGCCAATAAGTAGTAAAGACAAAATTGGAAGCCTAGTCTCTTCCTTCCACCGAGGGGCCTGGCTACTTTGAAGCTTTCTGTCATGAGTAGTAACTGTGATCCTTTCTGTCACGCCAGTGCCATCGGATAACACACCTTTCCTCTCTTGGCCTCCTGCTCCGGGCTCCAGCACCAAGCACTGTCAGGAGAGTCTTGGGCCATCCCTCAAGTCCTTTTGCTCTGACCTCCAGCTGAGGAGGAGCTGGAGGAGGGGAGCTAGGGCAGCATCAGTGATCCCTGGGCTTGCCCTGACAGCCCCCCTCTACCAGCCTTGCCTTGGAGGGGCTAAAGTTCCTGGTCTGGCAGGAGGGAGAGGGTAGCCTTACTGCTCAGCAGCACTGACCTTTGCCTTCATGTGCCCAGTTGCTTGGCTGCTCCACCAGGCTCTGAAGGCACAAACCCCTGAGACGGTGTCCAAGCCCAGGGCCCTGTAGACTGCGGATCCTGAGACCAGCACCACTCGTCCTGCAGCACTGGGGACAGACAGGGCAGGTAAGGTGGGAAAGAGGGCAGGAGATGGCAGGGGCAGCATGGAGTCAGCACAAGACAAGGCCCAAGATCAGAGATTTAGGCATGGCCTGGGCTAGCTTAGAAAAGGTACTGCCTAAAACCTTTAAGAGGAGAGATGCAAACCTCACAGCCAGACTGGGGAGTGAGGAGCAAAACAAGGAGCAGGAGAGAGAAACCAAAAGGAAACAACAGAGAGCGTGATAGAGAGAAACACAGAGTTAGACAGAGAAAGAAGGAGAAGGAGAGACAGAAGGAAAGTAGAGAGAGACAGAAGGAAAGGAGGGAGACTGAGTCAGACACAGAGAGGGTGAAACAGAGTGGCATATGAGGGACAGGCAGAGACTGATGGACAGGGGCAGAAAGGCAGACAGGAGGACAAACAGATAAAAAGAGAGAAAGGGGCCGAGCACTGTGGCTCACGCCTGTAATCCCAGCACTTTGGGAGGCCGAGGTGGGCAGATCACCTGAGGTCGGGAGTTCAAGACTAGCCTGACCAACATGGAGAAACTTCGTCTCTACTAAAAATACAAAAAAATTTAACTGGGCACGGTGGTGCATGCCTGTAATCCCAGCTACTCAGTAGGCTGAAGCAGAAGAATCGCTTGAACCTGGGAGGCAGAGGTTGCAGTGGGCCGCGACAGCGCCATTGCACTTCAGCCTGGGCAATAAGAGCGAAACTCCGTCTCAAAAAAAAAAAAAAAAAAAAAAAGAAAGAAAAAAAGAAAAAGGAAAAGAAAGAAAGAGAAAAAGAAAGAAGCCAGGAGCAGATATTGACAGACAGACCCAGCAGTGGGCAGGGGTTCTGCTGTGTTATCAGACAAAGTATTGAGAGGTGTGTCTCAATCCTGCCATTTGGCTTAATCAACACTGGGGGCCTTCCCTCAATCCCAGGAGTCTCCCAACCATACAATGAAACAGGGTCCAAGCTCTAGGAAGGAATGTTCTTGGGGGAAAAGCAGTGAGGTAGGGGTGTGGGGTGTGTGTGTGTGTGTGTGTGTGGTAGTGGTGGTGGGGAATCTCTGGCAAAGCTTTCCCTAGGTCAGTCACTGACCCTGGCACATCATGTGGCCTCTCTGGGCTTAAGTTTTTTTTGGATGTGATGGAGTCTGGGGTACAGCAGGAGTCTCCTTCAGCCTTATAACCTGGCCTTAGCTAAGGCTCTGTCTTTGCTGCTAACTTACTGCTCTATTCTACTTAACTCATGACTTCTATCTCGTAGTCCAAGATGGCTGCCTGAGATCCAGCTATCACAACTGTTTTTCAGCCAGCTAGAAGGAGGAGGGGTAAAGAAAACACCTCTCTTTTTAAGAACACAACCTGGGAATTACGCTCAACACTCTTTTTCCAAGTCACTGGCCAATACTTAGTCTAAGGGCTACATCTAGCTTCAAGGGAGACTGGGAAATGTGCAGTACTGCGCTGGGGACGGAATCAGTTTCACACAGCTCAGTGATGCCTTCACAGATCCTTACTCATAGCAGGCTTATTTAAAAAGAATTACACATGCAATATGAGTTTTAAAATATACATTTCAAACAAGTGAAAAATCCTCCTTCATTCTCCAAAATTCATCCCTCCCCCAAGTGTGACCACTGTGAACAGTTTGCTGTGTGTCTGCCAGATTCACTTTTTATGTATACACACATACATACACATATGTCTACCTAGTTAAAGAAGCATAAAATGAGATCACGATTTATGTATTGTTCAGCAACTTGCTTTCTTGGTTACTGTTACTTGGCGATATGTCTTGGAGGTTCTGCCACGTCAGTCCACAGAGAATTACCTCATTCTTTTTAACAGCAAAATAGTACTTCAGTGTGTCAATTTATCAGCATTTAGGGATGGATACTGGGGTTGTTGCCAATTATTTTTGCCATTACAAACGGCCTTGGGAATTTTGTCTCCATATACATGCACACAGACATTCCTTGGGAATGGATTCCTAAAACTGTGCCAAAGGTTAATTTTCTCTTTATGTGGGTTTAACCCTTTGGAACTAAAAATCCTTTTCTCCATGGACAAGATGGTGATCAGATCCAAGCTGGCTGGCTGCTTCCCTGTCTCGGCTTGAGCTGCTCTCTCTCCCTCTCTCCCTGCCTCCCACTGGGCAGGCCTGGCTCTGGCATCACCGCCCTTATTAGTCCTCTCCTCCAGGGTCTTTCACTATCATTGGAAGCCAATCTTACATACAAAAGCCTGTGGTCCCACATTTTTATAGGTGGCACTCCCTTTCTCCTTCAAGGAAGAAGAGACCGCCTCTCCAGGGCCCTTCTCCTGAGAATTTAGGGCCCTGCTTCTTGGCCCGGCCTTTATCTACTCCCTCCCCGCCCTGCTTGCCACAGCACCTAGTTGGAGCACCCACTGAGCGCCATTTCCTTCCCCAGTCTTGTCTGCACCCCTGCAGGATGCCCCCTCTAGGAAGGGGAAGGAGGGCAGGGTGAGCCTGTGCTCAGGTGAGGGGTGATGCAGTCGACTGTCCTGCAGCCTTGGAGGGTGCAGGCATGTACTTGGGGCAAAGAGCAGGACTCCAGAACGCCAGCCTGTCTGTGAGGAGTGAGAAATAGAAGAGAGAGCTCCGAGGGGGCCGTTTTCACTTCCCCCAGGAATAGATCATATCTGGAATTCCATCCCTGAAGCCCCGTGATGACTCCCCTTAGCCATGGTGAGGGCCCTCAGCCCAGCTGGGCAGCAGGATGCGGATCCGGTTATTAAAAGCCGAGCTGGTGGTTCCCCTCCAGCAATTCATCAGGCAGTGGCCCCCTGGGAGTGATAGATGGGGACAAATGGGTGTAAGTAGGGGGTGCCTCAGCTTCTCTAAGGCCACATCTGGGGAAACTCAGCCATCAAAGCCCTGTGCAGGCTTCTCCACTGAGAAGCCTGAGGGCCAAGGAGATCAAGTTTCGAGCAAATGGTTTGGGGGTGTGGAGAGGCTCTACCACTGGAGACAAGCTGCCCTGTGTGTTGTGTGGGGCCCCAGTCCCTGCTCTGCGCCTGAGCTGGAGAGGGGGGTGGGGTGGGCTCCTCTGATCCTGGAATCAGGGGCAGGAGGTCTGTGAGGGCAGGAGGAGGGGCAGAGCCAGACTGGGGAAGCGGGGAGCTGTCTTCCGGGAGGAGCAGATCAAGCACCTTTTAAAGCAGGTGCTGGGGCCACTGCTCAGGGCCAACCGCCGAGACCGCACAACCAGCCACCCCTCTAGGATCCCAGCCTAGCTGGAGCCGGGCTCAGAGAAGGAGGCCCTGTGTTGGGACCATCCTGCTTGCCTGGAGGGACAAGTTTCCGGGAGTGATCAATAAAGGAAAGGAAAGAGACAAGGAAGGGAGAGGTCAGGAGAGCGCCTGGTTGGAGGTAGGCTGGAGCCAAGCCTGGGAGGCCAGATGGGATTGGAACAGGTCAGGGAACAGGGAGAAGGCGCATGGGGTGAGGGATGGGGAGTGAGCAGGAATCAGGGCCTCGGAGCAGGAAGTGAGCAGAGTGATGGGCTGGAGCAATTCTGATGAATAAGGTCGGAGACCTGGGGAGGACTGCCCTCGGGGGACACAGGTGGGCTAGCAGGAGCTCCAAAAGGCTGTGAGACATTCGCAGAGTCCTGTCTGAGTTGGATCTGACTGCCTATGAGCAAGAGGTTGGTGGAGAGCCCTGTCCTGTGGTCAGCAGCAGAACAAGGAGAGAGAAGTCAGGGGATCTGCCCAGCAGTCAACGTCCTCAGTGAAGAAGGAGGGCAGCACAAAGCCTACATCTCAAGGACACACCATAGTGACAACACTCCAGGGAGGAACGTGCTGGGAACGGGGAATGTGGGGCTCTTACAGCTGGGGAATCTTCATGGCCTTGTGTCTAGTCCTCTGAAGGCAGGAAACCCTCTGTTGCATACTGATGTTAACAGCCTCTTCTTGATTGCCTCCCTTGATGGGGCCCTCACTACTCTGTTAGAGTACGAAGGCTACCTTTTTCCTGAGCTGAAATCTGCCTTCCCTCCTCCAGGTCAGTACTAGCCTAGCTCTCTGGGAGGGAAAGAACATGCTGCTCCCCTGGAACAGCCGGCTACCCTCCTCCTCCTCACCAGTGTCCACTGTCATACGAGAGCCTGGTCTAAATCCTTTATGTTATGATGATGCTGTTGGTGAGGGGGGCATGAGAACTGCAGGAAGGGAACATCAGCTGGTGCTTCTGACCCTCCCACATGGCAGGGGAGGAAGGAGGTAGAGAGACAGGAGGTAGACAGCCACATCCATACTCTTCCCGCCGTGAGCACGGCAGCCAACGACACTGCCTTCCAGCCCACTGGGTGGAGTCAGACTTGGTCTGGTGCCAGAATTAAGCACGTGTGTGTGCGAGGGGCTGATGGATGTGTATGTGTGAGTGTGCTGCGCCACTGAGGGCACACCCCGAGCTCACGGGCCCGCATGAGGTTGACTTTCTTGGCTGTTTATTCATGGACTCTCAAGGTGACTGGGCTGCACAGGTAGGCACAGGGGCCATCCCCCAACTCCTGGACTGAAGCTCCTCTCTTGGGCATTCTCTTCTGTGCTGTGGGAGTTGGGGGTGTTCCTGAGGTTTGAGTGTTGTAGAACTATTGGGTTTGCCGCAGGACTCAGAGATGGGAGGGTGGAGAGCAACAGGAGTCTCCAGGCTTTCTGCAAATGCTCACAGGCTTTTGAACACCTTGTTCCAATCTGTGGTTGATTTGCCGGAGTTTGAGTGTCCTGAGGTGTTGTAGTGGTTCTCATGTGTTACTGAAGGTTTGGGGGTCCTTCGGGGCAATACTGAGATTGGAGGGGTTCTTATGGCATTACTGAAACTCAGGAATGTTGCTGAGATTCTGGAGGTGCTCTGGGAGATCTGGGAGTCCTTGAGAGGATGTTGCTGAGGTTCTGGGGATGCTGCTGGCCTTCCCCATTCCTTCTGGCCTGCTGTTAGCTTCTTCTAAGCTTAGCACTTTGCCCTTTGAGGATTTGATAATCACAGGCTGCCGAAGGCATGCACGTGGGCCTCTGTTCCTGGATGCAAAAATTCCTCAGGTTTAATCAACTTGAACAAAAACATGAGAGGAAGGAAGCCCTGTCCCACGGCCTTCATGGGCCAGCTCCAACCCGAGGGGCGTAGCAGCTCTGTGCCAAGCCCAAATGGCAGATGGCCTTCATTGGCTCAGAGTCCAGAAGCTTTTTAGGACCTCCTCCCATATTGAGCAGGGCTTAGCCACCCACCAATCTGTGCCCAGCTGGGAGTCCTGCTGGCTTGAGCTGCTCCTTGGATACTGGCATCAGCCTCATCTGAGTGCCACGTGGGCTCATGCTGGCCACAGCAAGGCAGCCCTGCCCTGACCCCTATGCTGCTCTCTCCTTGTCTCTCAGACTTCCCTTCTTGGCACTCCTGAGACACGTGTAAATTCATTCTTGCTATCATTCCAGATCTTCCATGGCTTCAGTTCCCTGCTCCAGGCCCCCTCCTCCAGGGAGCCTGCAAAACTGCACAAGTCATCTCCTCCTTTCCCTCCCTGCTCCTCAGTCTTTGGCAGTTCTGTCTTTTGAGCACTTTTGCTCTCCAGCCTGCCCTCTCCTGAGGGCAGGGCTGGACCTTCCTGGGTATCAGTGCCCCTTTAAAGCCAGCTCCAGAGGGCAGGCCCTTGACTCTGCTGCCCAGGCTTTCGGAGAAATTCTTCAGGGGCACATCATTACCATCCTTCTCTTCCTAACACTTTTTGCCTCCTGCCGTCTGCCCAGGTAGCATCTTTCCTAATAGCTCAGAGCCAAGCCTCCCATTTTGCAGATGGGAGCTCCAAGCGATTCTAGCCCCAAGCTGAGGAGGTACCTTGGGCTCAAGAAGTGGGCTCACCTTGCAGCTTGAGCCACACGGCTACCCGCTATCCATGGATCTTCAACCCAGCCTGCCCCTCTGCCCCCACCAGACTGGGCAGGGCAGCTGGGGGCCAGGAGGGGGCAGGTGGGAAGCAATGGGGTCACCTAGGAAGTCACAACCACTCTCTGTGAGCTTCTTGTTACAACTGGCTGCTGGTGTACAGGGAGGGGTGCCTTGAGGGGAGAGTTCACAACTGGAGAATCTCCAGGCTGGATTTGATAGAGGCCAGTGAGATCCATAGAAGGGAAAAGACTCACTCAGGGTTCAAATCCAGCTAGGTGGCCTCCCCAACCAGGCGTTCTCCACTGCCATGCAGAAACCTGGCCCTTACCTCTGGACCTTCCAGCTCTGCCCTGGCCAAAGTACCGGGCACAAGGCTGCCCTCTGCCTGCCAGGCCCACGCCAGGGGAAAAGGACGAAGCTCACCATTTCCTCCTCTCTGCTTAGGGCCTCCTTTGGTGGCCTCTGTGTCTCCCCATGAGGAGGGAGGTGGTATTGTTGGCACTGGGTTCTCCGTGGGGGGCGGGGAAGGGACTGTGCCTGGGCTCGGCTGGGGTCCCTTTCTGCCAGCCTGACTGCAGCCCCTGGGTGGATGGAGGCTCCTTCAGGCAACCTGATTGCCTTTCCTCAGTGCCTGATATGGTTTGGATGTGTGTCCCCTCCAAATCTCACGTTGAAAGTGACCCCCAATGTTGGAAGTGGAGTCTGGTGTGTGGTGTTTGGGTCATTGTGGAGAATCCCTCCTGAATGGCTTGGTGCCCTCCCTGCGGTAATGAGGGAGTTCTCGCTCCATCAGTTCATGTGAGAGCTGGCTATTGGTAAGCGCCTGGCATCTCTCCTGCTCCCTCTCTCACCAAGTGTCCTGCCTGACCCCCCTTCACCTTCCATCACGATTGTAGGTTTCCTGAGGCCCTCCCCAGAAGCCGATGCTGGTGCCGTGCTGCTTCCTGCACAGCCTGCAGAACTGTGAGCCACATAAACTCCCTTTCCCTATAAGTTACCCAGAGTCAGGCTTTCCTTTAGATCAACGCAAAACAGATGACCCCAGTGCCCAACTGGTACCTCCCTCTCTCCCCTCAGGTATCAGCGACATACCACCTTCCCAGTGAGGCCTTCCCTGACCACCTCGTCTCAAACAGCCAACTCCCGTCTGTCTCTCTTCTCTTCCCCCACTTCACTTCCCCTCTGGTGTCGTGTCCCTCAAGCCCTACATCAGGTTCCATTTGGTGCAGGGCTTGACTCATCTTGCTCACTGCCAAACCAGCCTGGGGAAGGCAGAGTTAGGCTTCCTCCAAGGAAGAGGATGGTTTCTTTTCTTTTTTTTTTTTTTTTTGAGATGGAGTTTCCCTCTTTTGTCCAGGCTGGAGTGCAATGGCAAGATCTCGGCTCACTGCAACCTCCGCACCCCCCCACACCGGGTTCAAGCCATTCTCCTGCCTCAGCCTTCCTAGTAGCTGGGATTACAGGCGCATACCAGCACGCCCGGCTAATTTTTTGTATTTTTAGTTGAGATGGGGTTTCGCCATGTTGGCCAGGCTGGGTCTCCAACTCCTGACCTCAGGTGATCCACCCGCCTCGGCCTCCCAAAGTGCTAGGATTACAAGTGTAAGCCACCACACCTGGCCAAAGGGCATGGTTTCTGATAGGCAAGGATGTCGAACCCCAGACACCGCTGCCTTGTAGAGGGAGTGGGCTCCCTGGCTGGAACTGGACTCCCATGGTTGGAGGTGGATTTAAAATCAGATGTGAGTTGGTTGCTCCCTAAGGTAAAAGTCTGAGACCCCTGAGCAGGGAAGGGCTTGCTGGGCTCTGGTGTGGGCACGGGGGCTCTGGGAAGCCCAGCTGGTGAACCTCAGGGCACAGCAGCAGCCTGTATAGCACAGGCCCACTAATGAACACTGACCACCAGAACAAGCAATGGCTTTGCCGAGCTCAGTTTCTAAAGTCCCTCTTACCCAAGGGCCAGGCGCTGTGCATCAGGGGAAGGCAGGAGGAGGGAAGGCAGGGATAGAGTCCCGCCCTCCAGAAGCTCACACCCGCGCCTGGAAGGCAAGTTTCCCGCATCCCTGGGATCAGAAGGGCCAGTGTGGGTTCCTGCATTACATCAAATTAAGCTCAGGTTCAGCCCTGAGTCAGCAGGCGCTGATATCTCTGTGGGATGGTGGAGAGCAACAGAACCCTCTTCCTGCCAGAAGGGCCATTTGGAAAGAATGGGGAGGAACTCAGGCTAGCAGCGTGCTCAGCCCCTAATCCTTTCCTGTGGGCTTGGGAATTTGAATGACAGCCTCCTCCAGGATTTCAAGCCCTGTTTACTCTGAGACTTCACCCTTGCTGTTTCCTCTGTGGGGATCACACTTCTCCCCACCCCCATCCCCATCCTGAGCCTACCACTCTCTGCTCAGCTGACTTTTCCCTGCCCTTCAGATCACCATGGAAAGGTTATTTTCTTCAGAATCTCCCCCTACTCCCAAATACTCTTGGGCTAAATTTGGTTTCCCATGGTAGAGACCAGCTCAGCCTGTGCTTCCCTTTGTAACCCTCAGATTTTGGAGGGGATTTAGTTATCTGGCTGTGTTCCCCGTGAACTGTAACGTCTTCTGCCTCAGGGCTCAGGACAGTGCTGGCACATACTGGGTGTTCAATAAATTTAAGTTAAAAGACTAAATGAATGATGTGTTTTTTAAAAAGCTGTTGAATGACTGTCTTAGCTGATAGGGTCAAAGCCCAAGACCCTTGTAGGGTACTGGAAGGACAGAGACCCTCACAGTTTCAGGGGCCTAAACCTCCATCAGGGACTGTGGCCTGAGAACTGCTTTCTACCTTCTTCTGCCTCTCGCCCCTCCCTTCAGGCTGGGGCATGGGTCCTGCTCCTGGGGAGGGAGAATGAGGAGGAGCCCTCCTCCCTGGCCCAGACCTTGCTTTGCTCACCCTCAACCTCACTCCAGGAGGAGCAGAAGGCAGGCGGGGCTCCTCTTGCCTACCCGTGGGTCTGGTTTGTGTTTAAAGAGCTAATTTCCGCCTTGTGGGGGTGAGTTATCTCCTTGTGAAATCAAGTTGTAGGAACAAAAAGGGTTTACCAGTGAGACACATGTTGCCTCCTTCATGGAAACCCTAGGAAAAGGAACGGACAGATTCCCCTTCCCTGCCTCCGCCCCAGCCCAGCCCCAGCAGTTGGTCTCCCTCTGTTGTTGCTGCAATGCTGGTCTCCTGTCTGTGTGGGGCACTGCAGATGTGGCGGGCAGGGGCGTGGGAGCTCTGGGGCAGGCGCTGAAGGCAGGTATGTGTGTGAAGTCAGGTGCGGGGGTGGGGGTGGCTCCTGGCCACACCCTTGCAGCGCTCAGGCCGCCAATGGTGCTGGGGCCTCCTCCCCCAGGAGGGGGGCTTTGTCAAGGATTATGGTGTGTTTCCATCACCGAGGCCCAAAGGGGCCAGAAAGGGGCAGGCTGAGGCTGGGGGAGGGGAAGGGAGCCCAGCTGGGAGGGCCCAGGCAGGCAGTGCGGAGCTGGCTGTGGCCTGCCTACCCTTTCATCTCTGCAACTCCTTCCTCCCTGGGCCTCCCTTCTGGTGTGTCTGTGGGTCTGTCTAGGTGGGCTTGGGAAGAGGGAAGGAAGGGGCGTCTCTCTAGGCAGCTCGGACTGGACAAGCCTTCTTTGAAAATGGTCCTTTGAACAAACGCCTGCTGGTGGTTGGTCAGACAGACAGATGCGCCAGCAGGAGCCCCGGGGCCCCAAGGGGACAGCTATCTCTGCAGGACCGGTGCGATGGGCGGGAAGGGAGGAGGGGACACGAGAGGCCCTGTCCTCCTCCTGTGCCAGCTTGCTCAGGCCCTCAGTCCCAGACGGGCTTTTCCCAGAGAGCTAAAAGTAAGAAAGTAACCTTCAGGATTAAAGAGAAATGTTTCTTTGTTTGGGTTTTCCGTCTTTTTTTTTTTTTTCTCTTTTAAGCCTCTTTTCACATCTGTAGTGGCTTTTCTTTCTCTCGCCTGGGGTCAAAGGAGGAGAAGGGCCAGAGAATGTCGTCGCAGCCAGCAGGGAACCAGACCTCCCCCGGGGCCACAGAGGACTACTCCTACGGCAGCTGGTACATCGATGAGCCCCAGGGCGGCGAGGAGCTCCAGCCAGAGGGGTAAGTGTGGAAGCCCCCAACCTCATTCTGTCGGCCATCAGAATGGGCTGATGGCAGAGGTTGCAACTGGCCGGGGAGCAGCTCCTGGTCAGGGGCTGCTAGGTCTGGCTCTGCCACTCATTTGCTGTGAGACCTTGGGCAAGTCACAGACTCTCTGGGGTTCATTCAGTCTCTGCTTCCGCTACATGAGAACAAGACCCCTCACCCTGCTGTTAAGATACCTAAGGCTGGTCACCTAAAAAGCACCTGTGTGATGTGTTAAAAATACAGATTCCTTTAGTGTTCCTTGCAGATTCAGATCCACAAGGATGGCTCCCTGGGTGATTCTGGCCCATAGCCAGGATGGGGAAGCTGCTGGGAGCAGTTGAGGCAAGCAGACCTGCCTTCAAGGGGTTATTGGTCTCTGTGGTGAGCATTTGGGTGTGGTGTTTCCAAGTGTCAGGTTCTCTGGGCAGGCTGGGGGATTCGGTGAAGGCAGAGAACCAAAGGGAGAAAGCGTGGGGAGAAGTCACTGAGCAAACAGCCACCTTTGTTGTCTTTGGATGGTCTCAGAGGATGAGGAGAGCCTATTCCCTTCAGCAAGAGTGCTCAGGCCAGCCCAGGCGAGGGTGGGAGCAGGGAGGCAGCCCGCCCCCGGGTGGCCTGAGAACCCGGCCACAGCTGCTTTGCCTGGGTCCATTCTACCGGGGTTTAGTCTGGGCACCCTGGTGGAGGAGCTGGACCCCTTCTGTGTCCCCCACCTCCTGCCAGGATGCCTTGCCTGTGTAGGACCCAGAGCCAGTTCTCCCCTGTTGTTCCCAGGCCTGGCCCCATCCCCTACCTCCCTGCTCTGTCTGAGGGTTTGGAGAAGTAGAAAGGTGAGGCTGGGGGTTGCCGAGCCAGATGTGTGCACATCTGTTCTCCATCAAAACCTGAAACTTGAGAAGGAAAAATCCTTGCGTGCCTCCCCAGGGGCTGGGGCTGCGGCCTGGCTGGGCTTGGGTCATCCAGCAGGGACAGAGGCTCCACCCAGGCCTCGGGGAAGGAGCTGTTGTGTGGAGGACTCAGGGTTCTGACCACCTGGAAAATAGCCTGCAGTCAGCAAGGGCGTGCGCCCCACTCATCCTGCCTGACTGACTGAGAGCCTGTGGGTTCCACATGTCCCACTGTGTATGTGTGGGCTGCGAGGGACCAGAATGAGGAGAGGCCCAGGAACCCATGAGGATGGTTTCTGACCTAGGTGAAGGCTCTAATCTGAAGCTGTGTCCTTGGGAGCCTCAGGGCTCGGACACTGGCCGGGAGCCAGGTGCCTGTAGCTGTAGTGTGGTCTCAGAATAAAGTTGTGTGTATGTCAGGCAATGGGTGATGGGGAGTCCAGTCCCTCATGTGGGTGACAGCTAGAAGATTCAGCTCCTTTCTCCCACTGTAGGGCATGGCACCTGTAAGAATAAAGAGATTTGTTTGAAGCTACTTACTTAGCCAAACCAATTGAACTGCCTGCCATCCCCCTTCCCCCGAAGTGGGAGCAGAAAATTGGAGCTCAGGGGAATCCCGAGGAGATGAACTTGGGTTCACCTCTGTCTGTGAGTCAGACACCCTGGGGACATGTTGCTTCAGAGCTTTGAAGAGCTCTGGAGTGCCCGGTGCCCCAGCACTCTCAGGCTGGAGTTGGGGTGGATGAACACTGATGGCAGTGGAGTCAGCCACAGAAATTTCCTAAAATCCAGAACATTTAATGGTTCAAACATCCTCAGTGGCTTCCCGGGACCTCCCATGCTTGCTGTACCCTCATCTTACCTCACCTCTGGGCTGCAATCACACTGGAGGGCTTGACCAGCCCCAGCCACGCTGCCTGTTGCCTGCCCCTCTGCTTCCTCATGCACTTCCCTCCACCCGGAGCTGCCTTTTCCCCTTCTTTGCCTAAAGAGATGTTAATCATCTTTTATTTATTTATTTTTTGAGATGGAGTCTTACTCTTGTTGCCCAGGCTGGAGTGCAGTGGCGCGATCTTGGTTCACTGCAACCTCCACTCCCCATTTCAAGGGATTCTTCTGCTTCATCCTCCCGAGTAGCTGGGATTACAGGTGCACACCACCATGCTCAGCTAATTTTTTTGTATTTTTAGTGGAGACGGGGCTTCACCATGTTGGCCAGGCTGGTCTCGAACTCTTGACCTTGGGAGATCTGCCAACCTCGGTCTCCCAAAGTGCTGGGATTACAGGCGTGAGCCACTGCGCCCGGCCAGTAACCATCTTTTAAACTCCAGTCAGATGCCACCTCCTTTGGCCCCAAGTTCTCCCTCCTCTGCATCCTTCAGCACCTGCTGTGCCTGTCCCAGGATCAAGCTCACCACCCTCTCCAAGGTCTTTATGTCTGTGCCATCCTGTCTGTCCCATGGCACAAAACATGGGGCCACAAGCCACCAGCCAAACATTTGCTCATTTCTGTGCCACTTGAGATCCCCATCTGGCCCCTCACACTGAGCTGAGAGGTCAGATGGGGACCTCAGGTGATACAGAAAGGGCCAGAGGCTCCCCCAGGCAGGGCCCTGGAGGGCGTTTCTGGGGGTGGGAGAGGTTTGGGGTAAGGTCCATAGGAAAATGGTCAAATTACTCCAGGGACAGTTTTCCAAGTCCCTGCTGGGCCCAGATATACAGGTGGAGCAGGACCTAGTCATGCGGGGAGATGCAGGCTGAGAGGGAGGGCTGCCCCGTACACTGGAATGAGAGGCCTTGGAGCTGGAGGTGGGGAGCCTGAGACTGGAGCACCAACTGTGGGAACCTGCTCCCTGCATGGTAGCTACTCAGGACCCCACTTCTACTTTGGGAAGAGGCTGGTCTCCTGGCCAAGAAGCTGTCCAGAGCTGACTTACTCTGCCTGCCCACCAAGTGGCTGGTTTCTTTCCCACCGCTCATCCGCTGGGATTTCCTGAGAGAAAGTGAGCAGGACAGACCGAGCTGACCCAGCAGAGGGTCCCAGGGATCTGTGCTCCCCTGGATAATGCGGCCTTGATGCCTCTCTTCATACAGTGGAGAGTGTGCTGGCGGGAGGCTGAGCCCTCTGGGCAAGCAGGGACTGGCCGCAGCCCAGGCTCCATCTCAGGCCCTCGCCCACCAGACCACACTGGTCTCACCCATGCTGCCATCCTCCCTCTGGCTCTCCCAGGCCCAAGCTGGGAAAATCCGTAGCTCTACCGCTCCCCAGGGACCCAGTCCTGCCTGATCTCCCAGGGCCAGGGCCAGCCCTGAGCTCAGGACTCCTGCCTCACTCCCTTTCTCCGCCACATGATTCTGCTGGGGAAGTGGAGGGTTTCATTGTCCTCAGTGACCCCTATCTCCCCTGTGGGTCTACCTCTGTGCTCAGCCAAGGGGACTGCAGGACCATTGCCAGGCCATAGAGAGCCTCTGTGGAATTAGAGAAAGGGATCCCCAGTTAGGTGCATTCAGTTCAGCGGGTGCTGGGTTTGGTGAGCAGGGTGGCCTGCTTGTTCCCTTGGCTGAGCATCTTTGTGCAGTGGGCAACCTGCATTGCTGTCCACGGAGGCTGTCGTTGAGAGGGAAGCAGGAAAAGAGACGGACCAGGGGAGATCATTTTAGTCGCAGACCAACCTCAGATGGCAGTGAGTAGAGGGCAAATCATCGGGCCAAACCCTTGACTGCTTGACCCAGGTAGTGTGCTCAACCACAGTTCTGAGAAGAGGTCTGTGAGACCAGGAGCAGTCAGAGGGGCTTCCTGGAGTGGGGAGGCCTTGAAAGACAGGAAGCATCTGGGTGAGCAAGAATAAGTGCTCAGCCAGGCACAGTGGCTCACACCTGTAATCCCAGCACTTTGGGAGGCTGAGGCATGAGGATTGCTTGATCTCAGGAATCCAAGACCAGCCTGGGTGACATGATGAGGCCCTGTCTCTACTAAAAATACAGAAAAAAAATGCCATGCGTGGTGGTGCACACGGAGGATTGTTTGAGCCCAGGAGGCTGAGGCTGCAGTGAGCCGAGATCGCCACTGTGGTCCAGCTTCAGTGACAGAGCAAGTCCCTGTCTCAAAAAAAAAAGAATAAGTGATCAGGCTGAGCCGGTCCACTCTGCTGCCCCTGGGAGCTTCCCATCTCCTTTAGTCTTATAACCCCAGAGCTTGGCATGGGGCCGGCACATCACAGGAACACGAGGGCCCCAGAATGACCCTGAGAAGGTGGGACTGGGCAGGCTTGTGTAGGAGGGATCAGAGGGTTGAGGGAGGTAGTGGGTAAAGCCTCAGTGTGAACAGTCTTGAACCCCAGACCCATCTGCACACCCAGGGGGACCTGACGCAGGCCTGAGCCAGCCTTCCTTTGCTCTGTAGGGAAGTGCCCTCCTGCCACACCAGCGTACCACTCGGCCTGTACCACGCCTGCCTGGCCTCGCTGTCAGTGAGTCCAACCCAAGTTGAACCTGGCTTGCAAAAGCTACTGCCAGCCTGGCCAGTGGGACCCGTGTTCCCGGTGGGGCCGGTGAAGGGGGGCCCTGGGAGATCCTGGGTGGGGGGAGGTATCTGGGAGTTCTCCCAGCCTGGGGGCCCAAACCAGGATGCATGTCCAACCTCCCAGATGTCTGTCACCCCTTGACCAGTCCCCGAGATGCCACAGGAGTGTGCACCGGGCAGGTAGGGGATATCCCGGGGCCTGAGTCCAAGCCCTCAAATTCAGACCCTCAGGGGAAGCCTGGGCACCCCAAGCCCTCTTCTGTGCTCTCCTTTCAGATCCTTGTGCTGCTGCTCCTGGCTGTGCTGGTGAGGCGCCGCCAGCTCTGGCCTGACTGTGTGCGCGGCAGGCCCGGCCTGCCCAGGTTGGTGCCATGGTCTGGGCACCCCCACTCAGGGGGCGCAGCGGACAGGGTCACTCTGGGAGGGTGGCTGATTTGTTAGGTACCTAAAAGGTAGCTCTGGCTTCAATGACATCCCTACCTCCCTCAGCCTGGGGCTTTCCTCACGCCCACCCAGGTCTCCAGGTTTAGTCAGGACCCCCAGAGGAAGGGGGAGGAGCTTGCACAAGCCCACCTGGGAGAAAGGACTCCAACCCAGACCCTAGGGTAACAAGCCTGACATGACCCAGCTTCAGAGTGTACCTTCTCAGGCAGCCCTCCGTGTGTGGATTGACATGACCATCCCAATGCCATCTTGACCCTTGTCTTCCCTGAGGGTATCACCTGGACCCTAATGCTTGAAGGCAGATTTATGGGAACTGACCTCTAGCCCCCATAGCGGGAACTTTCTTCTCCTATCTCCTTCAGCCTTGTGACCCGAGAGCCTGCCTGGACAGGCATGATCCTGAGGAGATGGGGCTGGGCAGGCTAGTGCGCGAGAGACCAGAGGGTTGGGGCAGGTGATGGGCAGCTCCCTGGTATAGACAGCTTCGCATCCCAGACCCAGACGGTGCACCGAGGCTGGTCTTGCTGTGCTGGTTTTGTAGGGAACCAGCCTGGGGTCTCCGGTTGGCCCCAGAAAGAGCTTGCCCTGGCTGGGGCAGTGCTTGAGGGAGAATGAACCTCTCAGAGCATGAATGCAAGCTGCAGCGCAGAAGCCGAGGGTCTGAGTGGCTTGCCCTGAGCCCAGAGGGGTGATGCCTGGGACAGCTATGCCCGCTGTCTGCCCTCTGCCTCGGGTCCACACCCAGCCCAGGGCGGCGGCCGTTGTACAAGGATGTTGTGACTCGCTGAGTTCTCTGAAGGTTTGCCAGCTCAGACAGACCAATTAGTGTGGAGGTGGCTGCTTCCTGGAGCTTCCAGGGTGGGCGGAGGGAGCAGTCTTAGGGCTTCTTCCCACTGTATGTATGTCCCAAGTCCCTTTGGCACAGGACCCAGAGCTTGGTAGATAAGAGGCACTCCACAAATATCTATGGAATGAATGAATGAAGGGGTCTTATTCCCCCATCTAGAAAGTGGGACTGACTCTACCTCCTTGATTTATGGAATACAGCCTGGAGGTAATGGGGGTGCAGGGGCTGAGTAACTCCTTCCTGCCCTGTCCTTGCCTCTGTGCTAGCCCTGTGGATTTCTTGGCTGGGGACAGGCCCCAGACAGTGCCTGCTGCTGTCTTCATGGTCCTCTTCAGCTCCCTGTGTTTGCTGCTCCCCGACGAGGACCCATTGCCCTTCCTGACTCTCACCTCAGCACCCAGCCAAGGTACCCACTGCCCCCCAGGCCCTGAGGTTGGTGTGATGGGATGGGAATAGGGTGGGTTCTCGGAGTTTTAAGCTGAGCTCAAGGAGATGAGGGTAACAGGAATAGTTGTCAATGAGATGGGCTACTATCCTGAGACATGACCTCTTCAGACCATCCAGTCTTTACAATGATGCCACAAAGTATGCATATTAGCCCCATTTTGCAGTGGAGGAACTGAGAGCCGGGGAAGTAGTATCTTAAATTGAGTATTTACTCAGGCACCATGCTAAGCATCATATATATACCCTCTCATTTTTCCCTTGCTAATATATTGTGATTATTTCCATTTTACAGGTAGGAAAACTGAGGCTCCAAGATGTAACTTGCCCAAGATCAGAGTTGAGACTAGTTAGAGCCTGGATTTGAACCTAGGGTTCTTGCCCGCTGAACATGCTGAAGGGCTTGGAAGCTGGAGACAGGAGAGAGGCCTGGGTGGGCTCACCACAGGCCTCATGTCTGCTCTTCCAGCATGGGTCTCTTTGCTTGTTTCACCTTCCAGGGGCCTGGAAGATGCTGGGACTGTTCTATTACGCTGCCCTCTACTACCCGCTGGCCGCCTGTGCCACAGCTGGCCACAGAGCTGCACACTTGCTCGGCAGCACGCTGTCCTGGGCCCACCTTGGTGTCCAGGTCTGGCAGAGGGCAGAGTGTCCCCAGGCACCCAAGGTAACCGCTGACCACAATGGCCTAGGGCAGAGGGGCGTGCAGAGCAACCTACTCAAACCACGGTGCCTCCTTTGAGCTCTGATTCTATGAGGGGCCGCCCTGCAGCCTTCCACTGTGCATGGGATTCCATGCCTTCAAACACATGCCCCTTCCAAGCTTGACTGCTCTGTGGGAGAGGCAGGGAACAAGGCGGCTGGGCCCAGCCCTCAGGAGCTTTAAGTCTAGGATGGGGCAGAGAAGGGAAAGTGGGCAGAGTAGGGGGAAGAGAAAGCCTGAAATGGCCCCCACCCCCAACGCCTGTGTTAGTGATTCCCCAGCTTCCCTTTGGTCAGGCTGGAGAGGGAATGGAAGTGAAGCGTGATGGAGGCCGGCAAGTGTGAAGTCAGGGATGGTCTTAGAGGGACAAGAGGAGAATTCCAGAACCTCAGGACCTTGCTCACTGGCTGCTGGCTGGAGTTGTGAAGCTGTCCAGTCTAGAACCCAAAGAGTGATGGTACAGGCTTTAGAGCCAGACAACCTGAGTGTGAATCCAGCTTCACCACTTCATTCATTCGCTCACCCATTCATTCAACAACATATTTGAAGCACATACTCTGTACCAGGGACATTTCCAGGCACTGGACTACAGCTGTGAACGAGACAGACACAGTCCCTAGCCTCCCAAGAGCTGTCATTTCAGAAGGGGAGACACGATACACAAACAAAATGATGTCAGGTGGTACCAAGTGCCTTGGGGAAACAGTGCCACCTTTCTGAGACTGTTTCTACATCCGTCCATGGAGCTGATAACACCAGTCCCTCAGGGTGCAGGTGAAGGCTAAGAGGTTGCTTTGAGAGGGGGGACTTGGTGGCTCTTTTTTGCCACCTAGAACCTGGCACATACTAAGCTCTCAATAAAAGTATATTGAACCCACAAATAAATGAATGAGTATACAAAAGGCCCACCCCCAGGAAGTCCTCAGCCCTGGGAAGTAGGGCATAGACTTTCCTGATGCTTAGGTTGAAAACTATATGTAGGCAAAGTCAGGCTTTTGCGTGATTTTCAGAACTGTTCCTAATGCTCCGGGAACACAGAAACAGAAAGAGGTGTCCTTTCCAGGCCTTATTCCAGCCCTGGTTGAGGTGGGTGTGGGGGGCAGGAGGGAATCAAGTTATCTCCTCCTCTTGGCTCCTCTCAGGCCTGTAGTGGTCCAGGAGCATGGGGGAGGGGTGAGCATCTCTGCAGGGCTCAAGAAGGGGAAGTGGGCAGGTTTGTGCTGGGTGGCGGGTTGGGAACCATAGAGCTGAAGCCTTCCCATGGCCCCCCAGACCATCCTCAGGGCCCAGTGTGAGGTGGGAAGGGCAATGGATTCTGGTTCTTGGCTGGGGGAAGAAGGTGGAAGGTAGTCTGTCTGGGTGTTTGTCTGTCCAGATCTACAAGTACTATTCCCTGCTGGCCTCCCTGCCTCTCTTGCTGGGCCTCGGATTCCTGAGCCTTTGGTACCCTGTGCAGCTGGTGAGAAGCTTCAGTCGTAGGACAGGAGCAGGCTCCAAGGTAAAGGGGCAGGCCTGGGGTGAGCTTTTCCTCAGCACCCAAGACAGCCCTACTCCCCCATATCTGTGGTCCCAGATACATGGCCGTGCTTAGTGTAGGGCCCAGCACAGAACAGATGCTCAGAAAATGTTTGCTGAGACTGCTTAGTCCTCCCTCCCCAGGCAAAGGCTGGGCTGGCCCTTGACTGGCACCCAGGATACCCGCGGCACTGGGTTGTATGAATAGTAGGGACTTAACAAAGCAGAACTGAGTCAGAAGCCAGGAGAGTCATAGCTCTGTCTGTGAAACACTGAGATCCGGCTGGAGAGACAGCCTGGAGCCTTGCGCCTAATCCGAGTTCTGCACATACTGAGATGATTCAGGAAGCACCCAGGGCAGAACTGCATTATGAATCAACTCTAGGTTGAATGTGGTTGAATAATTTCAGATAAAGGAGACGGCTGGGAGGGCTTCCTAGAGGGGGTAGACTTTAGCAAGGGCCTGAAGGACAGGGAGATCTAGAGTGAGGAGAGAATAAGGAGCAGACATTGTAGGCACAGGAAAGAGCATGAATAAAGGGGAAGAGATGGTTTTGTATCTGTTTTGTTCACTGTATTTGCAGTACTGGGTAGGCCTTAGCCCTTAATAGATACTCAGCAAATATTTTTGAAGTTTTGAATAGATGGATGAATGGATGGATGGATGGGTGGATGGGTCAAAGGAAAATGTACGGAAGGAAGGATGGATGGATGAATGCATCATGGTAAGAGAGAATTCTTAGAAGATACTTCGATCTTAATGAAAAGCCTTCTAAGGACTTACCATATCAGGCCCTGGGCTCAGTG
Source organism: Mandrillus leucophaeus (assembly GCF_000951045.1). NCBI lineage: Eukaryota > Metazoa > Chordata > Mammalia > Primates > Cercopithecidae > Mandrillus > Mandrillus leucophaeus. Next base: position 754,905 of record NW_012109230.1, read on the forward strand.
CTGTGGACTTGGAGCTGATGGACTTGTGTCTGATCTCCAGGAGCTCCCAGTGTGGTGGGGAGACAGATGCAGCACCAAATACCTACAGTGCAATGTGAAGCGTGCAGCGGGTGTTGGGACTGCGGGTGCAGGGGCGGTCCAGTACTTCTTTCTGGTGAGAGAGGAGGAAGAGGAAAGCTCTGCAGAGGCCCTCAAAGGGGAAAGAAGGACAGACTTAGGAGAAAGGCTTAGGACATAGAGGCCAAAGGGCTTGGCTTCTCTTCAGACAGGGCAGGGGAAGGAGAGGCTTGATGGGAGGCACCTGGGCAACCAGCAGGTAGGTGGTGATGCCAGCTGCTGGCCCAGGGAAGGTGGAGGGAGAAGCAGGTGCTCCTGGGACAACGTGTGGTCCTAAGTGTGTGTTGCTCAAAGTGTGGAGCTCAGCAGAGGGGCTGGGACTGGGTGTTAACTCGGTAAGGTCAGACTGAATCCAGAGAATGAGTGAGATCCCTAGGCAGGATGGAGAGCCCTGGGTCCATTTTGGGCTACTCTAGTCCAAGAAGGCCCACAGACTCCAGGCTCGGCTCCCACGTGGCAGGCAGTGAGTTCTGAACACCTGTAGCTCCTGCCTGCTGAGGCTCACACTCCTCGAGGAAGCCCGTGTCCTCTCCTGTTTACATCTGGCTCTGAAGAGGGAGCGGCCCCCCAGGGCCACGTGGTGCCCGAGGCATGCCCCTTTACCTTCCCTTCCAGGGTTTCCACCACCCCACCCCTCTCTTCATTGCCAGCCTTTCCTCCCAGGCTTGAGAGGTGCAAAATCCTCTTTGGACTTTGGTCAAAGAGGTTTAAGTCTCAAAGGACCCCCATCAGCTTTGAGCTGACCCACTCCTGCCCTGGATCCCAGGGTTGTCATGGCAACAAGTGACAATCGTCTATGTTCTCCCAGTGATTCAGGGCAGGGGCTCGCCCCATCTTCCCATGGACCTCTGCCACTTCACAGGCAGCTTAAGGCCTGGAATGTGGCTTAGACAAATCTGGTCACCCTTGTGATCTCCCTTGCGTAGTAGCAGGAGGAGAAGCCTGAGGGAGTCTGACCTGGAATGACCCCCTCCTGTGTCCTGGCCTGGGATGTGCCCGTGGGACACAGCTTCCCTTTGCCCCAGTTTCAGCTAGCAGAGGCCAGAGGGCTAGGGGTGGGAAGAAACAGTGATGAGATGTGACTGAGCAAAGCAGGTGAGAGTTGGAGACAGATCTTAGGAAGAACTTCCTGGCAATGATGGTTCTTTGACAGGAAACTGGCCTTGTGTTTGTGAGAGAGAAAAGGGAAGCTTTGGAGGGCATGGACCTCAAACCCACAGGTCAGCCCCCTCCGCACTCACCACCACAGCCATGGCCAAGAGGTTTTTATGGAGCACCTGCTTGGTGAACACTCTAGTTCCCTGAGCCAGGGACCCACGAATGGGTCGAGGCTGGTCTCATCTGCTTGTTCAATTGTCTGTCTCCACAGGGGCTGCAGAGCAGCTACTCTGAGGAATATCTGAGGAACCTCCTTTGCAGGAAGAAGCTGGGAAGCAGGTGGGGTCTCCGACACACCCTCTGTGGGCCAGTGGATCAGGCTGGTTAGAAGCTGTGCTTGGGAAGCTGGCACCGGGCAGCATGGCAGGGGCAGAGGGGCAGAATGACCAGCCTCTGGGGCTGGCCCTCAGGGAAGGGGCTTCCGCTGAGGACCCCACACCTGCTTGGGTCTTTCTGCAGCTCCCACACCTCCAAGCATGGCTTCCTGTCCTGGGCCCGGGTCTGCTTGAGACACTGCATCTACACTCCACAGCCAGGTATGGGGTTGGGAGCTGAGGCCGAGCGTGACAGGGGGTGTTACCCTCCCTTGCACAGAATGGCTTCAGTGGAGGACTAGCTCCTGCTCCCTAGAATCCTTGTCATCAACAGGGACAACTACCAGCTTGGGACAGGGGGAAGACCCTGGCCTGGCCTTGGTCATTCAGAGTCCTGTGGCCCTTTTCCTGGGCCCCTTGGGAGGGAGGAGGGCTCCCGGGCCTGAGTGGTGCTGTTCACCACACTCCTTCCTTTGAGGACTACAGGATTCCGTCTTCCGCTGAAGCTGGTGCTTTCAGCCACACTGACAGGGACGGCCATTTACCAGGTATGTCCTGCACCCTGTACTGCCATCTGCCTGTGGAGCCCTGCCCTCAACCCCCAAGCCTGGAGTAGCTCCGGCCCAACCCAGCTCTCTAGGTGCCCCATCCAGAACCCCGACCAGGTGCTACAGGCCATCTTGGGAATTCTGGCCTACCCAGAAGGGTGGGGGTGTTCACTCTTGAACTCACAAAGTGACTCGGAGCATTAATTTTGGAGGCCACATAAACACAAATTTAAATCCTAGCTCCACTATTTACCTCCTGTGTGGCCTTGGGCAAGTTATTTAACCTCTCTGAACCTGTTAGCTCATCTGTAAAAAGGAGGAAATAGAGTAATTTTCCTCTTTGAGTAATTGGGAAGATTTAGCGAGATAACATGTTTGATAAACTCTGCCTCACCACCTCCAAAAAAAAAAAAAAAAAAAAAGAAAAAACAAACAACAACAATTCAGATCCTAGGAGATAGTTACAATTATTCCCCACTTTACAGATGGGGAGAATGGAAGCTCGGAGAGGTGAATTTGACTTGGCCAAGTTTCTACACAGCTAATATCTCAGCGTAGCCTAAGTTTGAATCCAAGTCTGTCCAGCTTTAATTCCTGCACTCATTTACTTTCACAACATAGAAAAACTGGAAATTTTACATTCCAAAGTTTAGATAGATAGATGATGGGTAAATAGAGGTGCAGACACAGTCATCCCTCAGTATCTGAGGTGGATTGGTTCCAGTACACCCCTCCATTCCAAAATCCAAAGGCTCAAATTTCTGATATACGATGGTGTAGTATTTGCATGTAGCCTACACACATTCTCCAGTGTACCTCGTTATCTCTAGATTACTTACAATACCGAACATAAGTGCTATGTAAATAGTTGTCCCACGGCTGGGCGCAGTGGCTCACACCTGTAATCCCAGCACTTTGGGAGGCTGAGGCGGGCGGATCACGAGGTCAAGAGATTGAGACCATCCTGGCCAATGTGGTGAAACCCTGTCTCTACTAAAAATACAAAAATTAGCTGGATGTGGTGGCATGGGCCTGTAGTCCCAGCTACTCGGGAGGCTGAGGCAGGAGAATCGCCTGAACCCGGGAGGTGGAGGTTGCAGTGAGCCAAGATTGCACCACTGCATTCCAGCCTGGCGACAGAGCAAGACCCTGTCTCAAAA
>NW_012109230.1:758251-762265 GCF_000951045.1 Mandrillus leucophaeus
ACCTCTACCTTCTATGCAGGAAGTGGAAATCTGAGAAGAGGACAATGATGGCCCAGTCACCTTCCCTCTTGTTAGACTTAGAAAAACTTCTGTGTCCAGTAGAAATCCTTGTTAGAAATGGGGACAATGGCAATCATCACAGAGGACTCGTCACTAGGGTTCCTATTAGGTTATTGAAGCAAATTCAAATTCAGCTTAAAGAAAAAGAAACTCATTTTCTATCACAACACTGCTTGGGTTCAACATAAATTCGAACACCAGGAGACTTGTCTTAAACATGGTTCCATACATTATAATATTATTTTACAATTAGACTTATTCTGTAAAAAAGAAGAAAAATTGTCTCTTGTGTACATGCTTTTATGGCCCTTTACTCCCTCCTGTTATTAACCAGGTGTAGTGGCACATGCCTGTAGTCCCAGCTATTTTGGAGGCTGAGGCAGGAGAATCGCCTGAACCAGGGAGATGGAGGTTACAGTGACCCAAGTTCGCACCACTGCACTCCAGCCTGGGCGACAGAGCAAGACCCTGTCTCAAAAAAAAAAAAAAAACCAAAAAAAAAAAAACCAAAAAGTTGTCCTACGGTATTATTTTTTATTCGTATTATTTGTATTGCATTGTTATTTTTTATTGAGGGTTTTTCCCCAAATATTTTTGATCTGTGCTTGATTGAATTGGTTGGTCATGGATGTGGAACCCACAGATATGCAGGGCTGACTGTATGTAGTTATGGTGCTTGAAGGCATGCCTTTGGCCTATTAGGCTATAATTGCACCTGTCTGTAATATCCTCATTTAGAGGCATGAGGACCCTGCTCTGAAGGGGCAGATAAGAACACTGATGGGCAATGGGCATGTGGCTGGAGCCTGTGTGCTGCCAGTTTCTTCCCCAAAGTCTCCCCTGTTAGTACAGAAAACCCTTTCCTGGGATGGGGCCCTCACTGTGGGACTCTTCCAGGTGGCCCTGCTGCTGCTGGTGGGCGTGGTACCCACCATCCAGAAGGTGAGGGCGGGGGTCACCACGGATGTCTCCTATATGCTGGCCGGCTTTGGGATCGTGCTCTCAGAGGACAAACAGGAGGTGGTGGAGCTGGTGAAGCACCATCTGTGGGCTCTGGAAGGTGAGGCCTCCAGGGAGCCCCTGAGGGCTGCAGTGGGGAATGAAAACAGGGAGACCCAAGGTCTATGCCCTAGTCGGCCATGGACACACTGGGGGCCCTTGGGCACATTCCTTTCCCTCTCTGGGTCTCAATTGCCTCATCTCCAAATTGAGGCAGTTGGCGCTTCCAGTTCTGAGCTTCCATGAATACTGAAGGGACATCTCAGCAGCTCCTGCCCCTTGCCTGCTTCTGTGGCACCTTCCCCCACCACCCCCAGTGTCTCTGACCAACTCTCCAGGAATGGAGATGAGGAAGGCCATGGGCTGGGTGAGATGAGGTGGGGAAGGAGGGAGGAGACGGTGATGGGGGACAGTGAGGATTCTGAGTGAATCCTCATGGCAGGGGGCTTGTGTTGGGCAGGGTGCAGGCTTTCTCTTCCTAACTCCCTGTCTTTTGGGGCCATATCCTTTCTCCTTCCCTCCTCTGACAATGAGCTCCTGAAGCAGGGAACCATCCCGGCCTTCACTTCTGTGGTCTGATGCCTCCTGCAGCCACCTACTTACTCTGCCTCCTGGGCACTCCCAACAGCCCTGTGGAGGGGACTGAGAAGTGTCCCCACTTGACACATGGGGAGGGATTTGCCTGAGGCCATCCAGCAGGGCAGAGTGCAGCCAAGAGAACGCAGGGCCCCTGAAGACTAGGCGGGGGCTCTCTCCATCACCTTGGGACAAAGCCCCGTGCTCAGGACTCAGGAGGCATGCACCTTCTGCTGACTTGGGGGCCCCAGGCTGGGACGGACAGGCCCCCAGCTTCTGAGGAGTAATGTGATGGTCAGAGCGTGGGCTGCCAGCATTGCAGGTGGAGGTGTGGCTGCTCCGCAGCTGTACCCGACCATTAACATCATCCTTATCCCACAGACCTGGGCGTGCTGGTCTTGGGGGGGCAGGGGAGTGGGCAGAGGTGCACGGAGTGACCGCTTCCTTCCCTGACCACCTCCACCATGTCCCTGAGCACCTCAGTTCCCATACTAGAGGTTGCCCTGGAACTGCTGCTGAGGCCCACAAACTGGACAGGTGACAAGCTCTGGGTGAGCTGAAAATGACTTCTGGGAGATTTTTCGAGCTGGTTGCAACCTGAGTCATAGGCAGGTGCAGACATGGTCCAGGTCAGTCCACAACCAATCTCAGACCCTTGCACACAGTGACCCTGTAGGTCACCATCATTGATCCCAGCTCACAGAGCAGGGCATTGAGGATCGAAGGCAAGAAGAGACACGTCCAGGGCAAAGGATTCTGCTTCCACTCATCACGCCTTATATTTTTAATTACATATTGCAGTTTCCAAGCTCAAAGGCTCCCACTTGGGATCTTCTTGAGCCAAAGAGAGCAGCATTTACTCTCTAAATTTGCAGATGAGGAATACTGCAGCCCAAGAGGATTAGAGATATGGGTTCAAACAATTCTCCCATCTCAGCCTCCCAAGTAGCTGGGATTATAGGTGCCCGCCACCAGGCCCCAAAGCCACCCCACAACCTGGGCTCCAGTGTCCCTTGGTCTGCCCTTTGGCTAGGGAGCTAATGTCTTCTGAGCTCAGAGCTTCTTTAGGACTGCCACCCAGAGCTTGGACCATAAGCCTGGCATCACTCACAGAGAGCTGAGGCTGAGTCAGGCAAACCAGATTATAATCTCTGTTCCATCACTTACAAGCTAAGTGACCTTGGGCAAAGTGCTTTACCTCTCCTGACCTCAATTTCCCCACCTGCAAAATGAGTGCTGGAGTGAAAAAGGAACACTTGCCCTTGAGGCCCTCAATCACATGAGGGAAGACAGATCTATCCCCCAAAGCAGGGCCCAGAAGAAGGCAGGCACAGGATCCCAGAGGTGGCAAAGAGCAGGAAGATTGTGTGAGTGCTGGGGTTTGGGGGCGCCCAAGTTGGGAACCAATGGAGGGAGAGAGAGGTAGGAGGTAGATGGATGGAGATCAAAGGCCAGGCCTGTGGCCATGGGGGCTGCTAACTTTCACCGCTGTGTTGGCCTGTACACTCACCAGGCCAGGCTCAGCAGGCGGGCTGTTCACCTCCTGGCAGCAAACGGTCCAGAATGTGCCCTTGCTGCAGCCCAGCTGGCTCCAGAAGGGGGCCACAGAGGCTGGAGCTATGCATTCGCAGTGCTTTCTCCCAATCTTGCTTCTGAGAAAAGTGTCCTTGCCAGGGCCCTGGAGGAGGGAGCTAGGGACCGGCAGAAGGGCCTAGGTGTCTGTAGCATCATTTTTAGTCCTGGCTGAATCTGGGAAGCACCCGGTGATTTTAACATTCCTGATGCTCAAACCCTGTGCCAGACCTACTGAATCGGAAACTCTCAGAGTGGGGCCCAGCCTGTATGATTGAACAGCCCTCCCAGTGATTTGTTTTTGTGTGTGTGTGTTTTTTTGTTTTTTTTTTGTTTGTTTTTTTTTGAGATAGAGTCGTGCTCTGTCGCCCAGGCTGGAGTACAGTGGCGCAATCTTGGCTCACTGCAACCTCCACCTCCTGGGTTCAAGCAATTCTCATGTCTTAGCCTCCTGAGTAGCTGGGATTACAGGCACATACCACCAGTCCCAGCTAATTTTTTTTTTTTTTTTGAAATAGAGTCTCACTCTGTCTCCCAGGCTGGAGTGCAGTGGCACAATCTCAGCTCACTGCAACCTCCGCCTCCTGGGTTCAAGTGATTCTCCCATCTCAGCCTCACGAGTAGCTGGGATTACAGGCGCCCGCCACCAGGCCCGGCTAATTTTTGTATTTTTAGTACCATATTGGTCAGGCTGGTCTCGAACTCCTGACCTCAGGTGATCCACCGCCTCAGCCTTCCAAAGTGCCAGGATTACAGTTCCAGTGATTCTCATGCAAGCAAAGTTTGAGCGCCACCGTAGCAGGCACC